>NC_140231.1:36073400-36085900 GCF_951802725.1 Rutilus rutilus
ACATCATCAGCCTGAGACGCTTAATTCAGTCCGCTATAAAACATCAGATTCTCTCACACACTGGAGAATAATGTCTGAAGCGCAACACAACTCTTACTGCCTTTATTCTGCTCTCTGTGTTATAAATGAAACTGAAGGATCAGAGATTCCAGAAGGTTCTTCAGTAACAAGTTACAAGCCTTGAACCGAATCAGCCAGCTCTATTACAACATTACACACTAATATCTACACTGAAAAATGCTTTTCTTACTTGGTATTTTAGTCTTGTTTCCAGTCCAAATATCTAAAAATTCAAGAGCAAGACGCATTTACTAGATGAGTAAAATGCCATAAGATATTATGTCTTGTTTTCTGGGGAAATAAATCAAAATTAAGTGAGTTGTTGCTTAAAAAAAGCAAAATGATCTGCCAATGGGATCAGAGAAATAATCTTGTTTCTGTTTGATTATGATTATTTTTCTGACCCCATTGGCAGATCGTTGTGCTCAAAAAGCAAAAGCACAAAAAAAAAACTATTCACTCCATGAACTACACCACAATATAACTCCTGATCACACGTTTCTTTCGGATATGCATGAGTTGTTAGAACTGAATGTGTTGTTGAATTGTGAGTTTTAAAGACATCATTCCCATGACTTTAATCATTCCCACTTCCAAGTCCAACTTTATTTCTATAGCGCTTCATGATGCAAACTTCATCAAATATGACACTAATTCAATTTCAGAGAAGCAGCTCTAACAAAAACAGAATTATTCAGTTCAATGTTGATTCAATCAAGTTAAACTTACATCATCTCTGAACTTTCTTTTTAAGAAAATATGTTTTTCTCTACACTGCAAAGAAATAACTTACTTTGTATTTTTGTCTTGTTTCCAGTCCAAATATCTAAAAATTCTTAAATCAAGAAGATTTTACAAGAGAAGTCTATCTTGTTTTCTGATAAAATGTAATTTTAAATGAAGTGAGTTTTTGCTTCGAACAAGCAAAATGATCTGCCAATCCGGTAAGGAAAATAATCTTGTTTTCCATTTAAATTAAGATTTTTTTTCTTGTTTTCCATTCAAATGAAGTTTCTTATACTTAATTATCTAAGTTTCTTATCTAACAAGCAGATAATTTAGCTTGTTTATGCAAAAACTCACTTTCATTTTAATGTTTTTATCAGAAAACTAGATAGAATTTCTTATCTGATTTAAGAACGTTTAGATATTTGGACTGGAAAAGCAAGACAAAGTAAGAAAAGCATATTTTGCAGTGATCATCACTTCAGATAGCTCAGGTAGATCTGTGTTGAAAGACTTACACAATATTGTAAGAAATCAAGAATATAAGTAGTATTTTTACGTTCGGGAATATTATATTTTTGCAGCACAACGTCTGACCTTCAGTGTTTCTGTGTCTGTTTGTGGAGATATTTCAGACTAACAACAACTCAAAGAGATTATTTGGGCTTTTTCAGTAAGACTGAGTGCATTTTGTTCTTTAAATATGAGTGGAAATGAAGTTTTAATGATTGAAGCAGTCAAGCACACTATAATTGTGCACTAATTATCTGCCAATCAGCACACAAGCTCGAGTGTCCCGCGCAAACCGTCCTGAACGATAAACAGGGTTGGAGTGAGTTTGCAGCGATCTCGAGACACAGACGGGTCTGTATGAAGAAAGCACAGGTAAACGGTTCTTCTGTCACCAAACTGGGGCTCATTAACCCTGTCTTATCTGATCCACACGAGGACATTACACGCGAGCCCGGCTGGCGGGAGAGAACTCGGATAAAGATCAGAATTGCATTGGTGACCGAGCGTCTGTGTGCGTTCGTGTTGGCCGACATGTACGAGACCGACCGCGGGAAAAGTGACACGTGTCGGCTTCATTTCCACAGCGCTTTACACAATACAGATTGTTTTTAACACGACAAACAGGAAAATAACAGAATCAGTGATGCAAACTGAATTCAATTCATCTGTAAAGCAGCTCTAAGAGACAATACTGTCATTATTCAGATCAATTCAAGGTTCAAAATGGGCTTTCTATAAAACTTGGCTGCCTGTGCTGTAGAAAGGCTTTTATTTTCTTAAAGGGGTCATCGGACGCCCGTTCTCCACGGGTTGGTGTGATTCTTTAGGGTCTTCATGTAAAGTTTGTAATCTACAATTCCTCAATGTTTGTGTAAAACACCTTTTACCTCCTCAAGAACAGCTCTGTTCACAGCGACCCGTGTCAGTGCACGTCTCTTTAAATGATGATAATGACGTGCATGTCTCTTTAAATGATGATAATGACGTGCATGTCTCTTTAAATGATGATAATGACGTGCATGTCTCTTTAAATAATAATGACGTGCATGTCTCTTTAAATGATAATGACGTGCATGTCTCTTTAAATGATAATGACGTGCATGTCTCTTTAAATGATAATGACGTGTATGTCTCTTTAAATGATAATGACGTGCATGTCTCTTTAAATGATAATGACGTGCATGTCTCTTTAAATGGTAATGAGCAACTGCTCTTCCAGTTTTCCTACCTATTTCCTAAAGTCAAACTCCACCTTGCTTTAGTAGGGAAATGTCACGGTGTCAGCTTTATTTCTACAGCGCTTTATACCATACTAGGTGTGAAACGACACCCTCATGTCACGATTCGATTCATATCATGATACTGAACTCACCATACCATATTATTCTGATAAAGTCAAGTCACCTTCATTTATATAGCGCTTGTTTCACAGCAGCTTTACAGTGATAATAAGAGATTACAGTAACAGAGACTGTTTAGGCTTCACAGCAGATCTAGAATAAAGTTATTGTCCAGATAAAGTTAGTTTTGAGTGATTTGTATAGTTAGTTGTATAAAAATTGTATAGAAATTGTACTGTTGATTAAAATGCTAAATGTGATCCTACATTGTGTGTAAATGAACAGGCTTGGATTTGGTGCTGAAGCCCAATGAACATTAGAGACGCCAGAATAACAATATTCATGATTCTGAAGCTGAAAATACTGAATTATTGTAGATGAATATGCTTGATCTCTGTCACTGACTAGATATATTTATAATAATGTAGGACACTTTTACTGGCATCAGACATTTGGCCTTATCAGGACACACAAATATTCCCTCATTGCATTACATAATATTCAACATTATATAGTAGTTTAACTTACAATAAAACTCTGAAAACTTGCATTTTTTTCTCACACACACAGTAATTTTCATTTTGGGTGAAATATCCACAAGACATATTATCATGATCCATGACACACACTGATTTTGTGATACATTGTTACACTCCTATACAACACAGATGTTTCAAAGCAGCTTTACGGGGATAAACAGGAAAATAACAGAATCAGTGATGCAAACTGAATTCAGTTCATCTGTAAAGCAGCTCTAAGAGACACTACTGTCATTATTCAAGGTTTATCTCTGGCAAAATGGGCTTTCAATCAAACTTGGCTGCCTGTGCTGTAGAAACACATTTTATTTCTTAAATCGGTGCTTTTGACTAGAGAAAAGAGTTGGGAAAACTGTCCAAAAAGTGGCAAGGAATCGAAACGCCGAGAAATCTGAAAAACATCCGTGTTTGTTTGTAGTCAACATTTTAATGAGTAAACATAGTCCATATACAGATAATACTGGCATTTAACAATACAAACCGGGAATTTTTCTTGAAAAATAATTCTTTGTGACTTAAAATATCTTGAATGTAACTCGACACCCTTGTCTCATTAAGTATGCGCGGTTCTATGAATATGCAAATGAGCCCCGCCTCCACTCACTCCCTCAGCTCAGAGATCCACTGGTTGACGATCACACGTTGATCTGATTGGTTACAAGGTAGTTTGTGACGTCAGAAACACCAGCGATTTCAAAGCGTGTGTTTGAGACTGTCTTTGGTTCACTGCAGTTTTAAGGAGGAAATACTCAGCAATGGTGTCGACTTATGAACTTACACATGCTTTGTCTTAAAGCATATTAAACATATAAACAACATTAAAAGCTGGATTTTCTCCACAAGCAATGTTTCTTGATTGATTGGTCAAGTCTGTGTTGACTAGGGGCTTTAAAAGACACTTCATATCCAGTAATATTACTGATTTAAAGGATTTAAAGAGTTTAATAACTGATGACCTTCACAGTTATTGAACAGAACTGAATCAACATTAAACTGAACTTGAATAATGACATTTTAGAGCTCACATTTGACTCATTGTTGATGAAGTTTGCATCTGTTATTTCAGCTGCTTTGAAACGATCTGGACTGTATAAACACTAGAAATAAAGTTAAATCACGTTAAGCTGGAACGGGAGGGAGGACTGGTTGGTGGGGAGTTGATTTCATGTTCTTGTTCTGGCTTGTTTATTGTTAAAAAATGAAAATATCATTATAAATAAATAAATATATATATATAAACGAATGATTTATGCATGGAGACAGCAGGAGGAAAACTGCACCTGTGTGACACTGGCTTTACCTCTATAATTACATAAAGTAAAGCGTTCATCACGTTTGAAAGCAAATAACAAGCAAACAATAAAGGGCAAGATGCTTGAGTTACTTTCACATCCGCATCAGTCATTCACTCTCTCTGTAAACGCATTGCACAACTTCTAGAAAAACTAATAACTGCACAATGCAATGTTTGTGCGTATGTTCTGTCACACACACACACACACACACACACACACACACACACGTGTTTGGACACATACCTGTGAGTGTTTGCATACCTGCAACGCTCGAGTGTGTGTGTGTGTGATTGCTCTATGGGTGTGTCGGTGACCCGAATGCTTCTGGTTTAGTGTGTCATTGGCAGAACACTGACGCAGTTAAAGCCACAGTCCTAAACTCTCAGATGCTATTTTAAGAAACAATCTAAAAAATCTGACTTTTTTCCCCACGAGACGTGAATGAGAAAGACATCATTGACAGACGAGAGATGCTTCTGTGCGACCTTTGAGACACGTCAAAATACTACTGACAATAGATCATCACTGCAAAACATGCCTTTTCTTACGCACTTCTGTCGTTTCCAGTCCAAATATAACAATTCTTACATCAAGAAGCATTTACTAGATGAGTAAAACACCATAAGATATTATTTCTTGCATGTTTTCTGGGGGAATTTATCAAAATGAAGTGAGTTTTTGCTTAACAAGGTAAAGTATCTGCCAATGGGGTCAGAGAAATAATCTTCATTCAAACAGAAACAAGAATTATTTTTTTATTTTTTTATAAAAATATTTTACATTTTTATTTATTTCCCCAGAAAACAAGACATAATATCTTATGGCATTTTACTACCTAAGTAAATGAATCTTGATTTTAGATTTTTTTTTAGATTTGGACTGAAACAAGACAAAAATACTAAGTAAGAAAAGCATTTTTTGCAGTGAAGAACAAAACTTGAATTAAATTGAGTTGAATAATGACACTATACAGTAATTGCAGCTGAAATGAATAAGTCTCATTTGTTGAAGTTTGCATCATTGATTCTGTTATTGTCCTGTTTATTACTGTGAAGCGGCTTTGAATCAATCTGTATTTTATAAAGCGCTATAGAAATAAAGCTGGCTTGACTAGAACTAGTCATTATCACGGGAAATGTTCCATAAGATCCATGAATTCAACATTCAAAACCATTTTGAACATTCAAATACGATGCAGTGATATTAATAAATGAATAATAACCCTAACAATAACCCAGAGAAGCTTCTGTAATGTGCGTGTCTCACTGGTGTCGTCTCCGGGACCTTTGGACTGAGGTCACGGAGGAATGCTTCTGGAACGAGAGACAGAATCAGCTCTTCCAACATTATTGCTCAGATTATTCCCCGCCTGACGACAACAAGGCTATAAAGAGGCTCTGCGATATTATAATCTCTGGGTACGAGTCTCTGGATATGAGTCTTAAAATACAAAACACTAGTTTTTGAGGGAAAATTACAACTGAACTCAGATCAATGAGGACTTATGATCAATCTGTCCCAAACAGAGACACAAAACCTGCGCTAACTGAAAGACAACGAGTCGACGACAAGACTGAACCCAATACTTGGTGATTACACATCATAATGAGAGATTTACAAGCCATTTAAAAGGGTTAGGGTTAGGTTTCTAGCAAGCGATCATACTCACAAATACATCGTTTCCTATTTGCCCAGGGCTTTTCTCTCCATTCACAGTATTACTAACAATGAAGTCCTGTCATAGTGTACGGACACATCCAAGGAACATTTACTCCGTCATACGACAACGGCACTGGCTAAACACAGACTAAAGAGACTAAACCCAGACTAAACCCAGACTAAAGAGACTAAACACAGACTAAAGAGAGGTCAGAATACAACAACTGGAATCGACACTGCAAAACATGCTCTTACTTAGTATTTCTGTCTTGTTTCCAGTACAAAAATATACAAATTATTAAATCAAGAAACATTTACTAGACAAATAAAATGACATAAGAAAGTCTATTTTGTTTTCTAATTAAAAAAATAAAAAATAATTAGTAGGGTTTTGCTTAAAACAAGCAAAATGATCTGCCAGTGGGGTCAGAAAAATCATCTTAATTCAAATGGAAACCAAGATTATGTTTCTGACCCCACTGGCAGATCATTTTGCTTGTTTTAAGCAAAAACTCACTTCATTTTATTTTTATTTTTTATCAGAATACAAGATTTTCTTATGTCATTTTACTCATCTAGTAAATGCATCTTGATTTAAGAATTTGTAGATATTTGGACTGGAAACAAGACAGAAATACTAATTAAGAAAAGCATGTTTTGCGATGTAGACGTTTTTATATATATATCACTGCACAATTGTACCATTATAATTTGGAGGATTATAGTAAAACTACTCTAAAATGTGGAAAATCAGAATAAAAAAAAAAGGTCATAATGAAGAATAAGTTGCTCTCAAGTATATCCCCCATAAATCTTGCAATGGCATCACAAATGCTATAAAACATTGAAGCTCCCCCAAGAAAACATATGAAAACAAACAAGTCACATATTTCTGATTTATGCCAAACGCATAAACGTCCTCTATTGTGTTTTTCATTTTGTCCTGGTTTTAATCTGTGGTAGGTCAACCATCCTGCAGGAGAACAGCCCAGAGTCCCACACATCAATGAACAACGACCTTCAGGACAATCAGCGTTTAAAGGAAATCAGGAATCTTCACCATCGGCCGATAATTGGTCGCCAAACCGAGTCCAAACGCAGGGAAAAAAAGACGGATATGACAAATTTGCTCTGTGCGACAACACAACAGTCGTTTTTACTTCATGAACAGAGCCGTTCTTTCAGAAGTATTTTCCCACATCTTTTCCCCACTTTCCTGCCAAACTCTCTTTCCATTCAGAGATTCGTTTAAACTCTTTGAACTGTAATAAGCCAAAGCGTAGTCAAGCCCTCACGATACACCGGGTCTAGAGGCTGGGAAAACTCAGTCAATCATTTTAGCCCTTAAAAATCACCAAAATTACATGTAAAAAAAAAAAAAAAACTTTTCATGCCTTAAAATATCTTGACTGTAACTCGACACCCTCGCCTCATTTAGTATGCGCGGCTCTATGAATATGCAAATGAGCCCCGCCTCCACTCACTCACTCAGCTCAGAGATCCACTGGTTGACGATCACACGTTGATCTGATTGGTTACAAGGTAGTTTGTGACGTCAGAAACACCAGCGATTTCAGTGTTTTTGAGACTGTCTTTGGTTCACTGCAGTTTTAAGGAGGAAATACTCAGCAATGGTGTCGACTTATGAACTTACACATGCTTTGTCTTAAAGCAGATTAAACATATAAACAACATTAAAAGCCGGATTGTCTCCACAGGGGGACTTTAACTTTCTCTCACTGAAACTGCTTGCTTTGCAACTCCTCTCAGTCAAAAAGGCCAGTTTCCAAACTGGGAAAAGAGCAAGTTTCTCCGGTTTTCCCTCAGGAATACGAAGGGAACACACACCTTCTGGGGCTCCGAAATCTGCCAGCAATTATGGCCTGAATTCCAGAGCATTAGAATGCCAAACTCGTTCAATGTAAATCCATTTTATGACATTTTTGTTCTGGGGTCTGTCACCGAATGCAGAGACAACTGGACGGAAATGGAAGAGAAAAGCAATGAAAAGGTCATTACACTGCAACAAAAAATGCTTTTCTTTGTATTTCTGTCTTGTTTCCAGTCCAAATATTGAACAAAAAATCTTAAATCAAGATGCATTTACTTAAGTAGTGAAATGCCATAAGATATTATGTCTTGTTTTCTGGGGAATTAAATCAAAATGAAGTGAGTTTTTGCTTAAAACCAGCAAAATGATCTGCCAATGGGGAAAGAAAAATAATCATGTTTCTGTTTGAATTAACATTATGTTTCTGACCCCATTGGCAGATCATTTTGCTTGTTTTAAGCAAAAACTCACTTCATTTTGATTTAATTCCCCCGGAAAACAAGACATAATATCTAATGGTATTTCACTCCTCTAGTAAATGCATCTTGATTTAATCATTTTTTAGATATTTGGACTGGAAAAAAAGACAAAAATACTAAGTAAGAAAAGCATTTTTGCAGTGTTGGTTGTTGTAAATCAATCAGTACAGAATGGATTAAAGAAATTAGACATGAACAGAACTTGGTTTCACCTCAAATTTCCGTCGTAACATTTGGGTTCGCAGCGTTACGGGAAACTGCAGCATGATGTACTTCAACATTGGGTTTATGACATCATTAGTGACATCACTTCCTGTTGTCCATACTCACTGTAGTGTCGGATGGTTAAAGTATTGAGCCTGCTCTGGAAAACACACAAGCTGTTCATTTCAAACATATAAAAACACAGCAAAACATGATGAGAAGGGGTTTGCTACAGGCTGAAAGTGTGACAGAGACTTCATATTCACTTCATGAACATCGGAAAGTTTGAAACGCCCTTGAATCCGGTGTCTACAGCTGATCATCCAACACAAACACCAGGAATTACATCATTCAAGTGCAAATCACAGACAGTGTGTGGACGCAACGACGGACGTCAGATTACAGCAGGGAAGAGTTGGGGGAATCCCAGTGAAAGTCTGAGGACGGGAGAGGTTTACATTAGGAGATCACGTCTCAGACTCATTCCAGAGACCCAGCGCTCCTTCAATCCCCTGAAAGTTGCACTTTATTTCATCACTTTGTTTCTCAGCATCTGGAGAGAATCCAGAAACCTGCCCTCGCTCAGACATAATCAGGCAAACCCACGTCCCAAAATCACACGGAAAGGTCTCGCTGACTTATTTAAGCTCAGCCTGATTTCTGTAGCTGGCTTCTATAACACTGCAAACATGCTTTTCTCACTCAGTGTTTCTGTCTCGTTTCCAGCCCAAATATCTAAAAGTTCTTAAGATGCATTTACTAGATGAGTAACATACCATACGAGTCTTATTTTCCAGGGGAATTATTCAAAAGTAAGTGAGTTTTTGGAGGGTTTTTTTTTTTTTTTTTTTTGGACTGGAAACGAGACACAAACACTAAGTAAGAAAAGCATTTTTTGCAGTGTGATCACAAACCGAGGTATTGTATACTGTGAATATTGTTGGCTCTTACACAAAATACCCTTGATATTCTTTTGGAGTCGCTTTGGATTAAAACGGCATGTTTTTGACATCACTACCAGTCAAAAGCTCTGGATCGGTGAGATTGTTAATGTTTTTAAAAGAAGTCTCTTCTGCTCACCAAGGCTGCGTTTATTTGGTTAAAAATACACACACACACACACACACACACACAAATTGTAATATTGTTAAATATTATTCCAATGTAAAACAGCTGTTTTCATTTATGAAACATTTATGATTATTATCAATGCTGACAGTTGTGTGTGTTGTGTAAGGATTCTTTGATGAATAGAAAGTTGAAAAGAACAGCATTTATTTGAAATAGAATCTTTTATAACATTATAAATGTCTTTACTGTAACTTTTGATCAGTTTAATTCATCCTTGATTAATAAAAGTATTGATTTATTTTATTTATATAAGGCCTGCTGAAACTCAATTTCAATTCAATTCAATTCATGTTTATTTGTATAGCACTTTTCACAATACACATTACAGCTTACAGTGATCTGTTATCAGAGGAGACTGTCTGAGTTATGTATTTCAGAAATGTACATATAGCTATAAAGTCAGAGTTAGCAAAAAAATGTATTAATTTAAACAATGTAATAATTTAATGCAGAAACAATGAGCTCATTGAAGTAATGAATACTTGTTTGTTAACAAATTATGAAACAAGCGACCGGAAACTAGGCCCGTCTTTCACCCCAAACCACAGAAATGTGTCTGATTCCCATTCCCTCACTCTCTGATTCCCATTCCCTCGCTCTCTGATTCCCATTCCCTCGCTCTCTGATTCCCATTCCCTCGCTCTCTGATTCCCATTCCCTCGCTCTCTGATTCCCATTCCCTCGCTCTCTGATTCCCATTCCCTCGCTCTCTGATTCCCATTCCCTCGCTCTCTGATTCCCATTCCCTCACTCACTGATTCCCATTCCCTCACTGATTCCCATTCCCTCACTCTCTGATTCCCATTCCCTCGCTCTCTGATTCCCATTCCCCCCTCGCTCTCTGATTCCCATTCCCTCGCTCTCTGATTCCCATTCTCTCGCTCTCTGATTCCCATTCCCCCTCGCCCTCTGATTCCCATTCCCTCACTCTCTGATTCCCATTCCCTCACTCTCTGATTCCCATTTCCTCGCTCTCTGATTCCCATTCCCTCACTCTCTGATTCCCATTCCCTCGCTCTCTGATTCCCATTCCCTTACTCACTGATTCCCATTCCCCCTCGCCCTCTGATTCCCATTCCCTCACTCTCTGATTCCCATTCCCTCACTCTCTGATTCCCATTCCCTCACTCTCTGATTCCCATTTCCTCGCTCTCTGATTCCCATTCCCTTACTCACTGATTCCCATTCCCCCTCGCCCTCTGATTCCCATTCCCTCACTCTCTGATTCCCATTCCCTCGCTCTCTGATTCCCATTTCCTCGCTCTCTGATTCCCATTCCCCCCTCACTCTCTGATTCCCATTCCCTCGCTCTCTGATTCCCATTCCCTCACTCTCTGATTCCCATTCCCTCACTATCTGATTCCCATTCCCTCACTATCTGATTCCCATTCCCTCACTCTCTGATTCCCATTCCCTCACTATCTGATTCCCATTCCCTCACTCACTGATTCCCATTCCCTCACTGGTTCCCATTCCCTCACTCTCTGATTCCCATTCCCTCACTGGTTCCCATTCCCTCACTCTCTGATTCCCATTCCCTCACTATCTGATTCCCATTCCCTCACTCACTGATTCCCATTCCCTCACTGGTTCCCATTCCCTCACTCTCTGATTCCCATTCCCTCACTGGTTCCCATTCCCTCACTCTCTGATTCCCATTCCCTCACTGGTTCCCATTCCCTCACTCTCTGATTCCCATTCCCTCACTCTCTGATTCCCATTCCCTCACTGGTTCCCATTCCCTCACTCTCTGATTCCCATTCCCTCACTCTCTGATTCCCATTCCCTCACTGGTTCCCATTCCCTCACTCTCTGATTCCCATTCTCTCACTATCTGATTCCCATTCCCTCACTGGTTCCCATTCCCTCACTCTCTGATTCCCATTCCCTCACTGGTTCCCATTCCCTCACTCTCTGATTCCCATTCCCTCACTCTCTGATTCCCATTCCCTCACTGGTTCCCATTCCCTCACTCTCTGATTCCCATTCCCTCACTCTCTGACTCCCATTCCCTCACTCGGACCGAACCGTGACGTTAGTGTGTCTTGAGTAAGTGTAATGTTTGCTAACAGCAGAGGAGGAGCAGTCTGGAGTCTCACAGTGGTCTCGTGGACTGTGTGTGTTTGTGTCCATGCAAAAAGAGAAACCAGAAATAATCATACTGTTGTTTTGCCCCACACAAAAGGGGATTAGTTTATTATAAACTACATTAAACCTCGCATAACATCTGTTCTCTGCAGGAAATGGGTCATTCCATGTCAAATCAACCAAATTTCAGAAAATTACCTGGCTCAAATTTTAGATTTAGTTAATATTTTCTCTGAATAAAGACAACCATAAATAGTAATTTAAGCCAAAACATTAAATGTAATGAATATATATTTACCTGAGGAATCCACTATTTTGTTAAGGGGGTCAAACTGACCATTTTAGCCTGAGCTTTGGAGCCAAATTACAGGGGGGTAAAAAGACTTTAGAAAGATGGCATCATCATTATTTTGGTTTTTCTCACAGATTAGTAAGTCTATTAGTAAAATCTGTTGAATTTATCAATCTTTATTGCATTATATGTCAACGGTGACCATTCAAAAATGGGACAAAAGCACTTCTTGTGTTTTTTGCCTCAAGTTTGCATGCCTGTAACTCAAGAAGTATTAAAGACATTTGAATATCCTTTTAGATTCTGGTTCTTCACAAACATTTCTTTCGGTATCTTCATTTTA
>NC_140231.1:36090900-36133400 GCF_951802725.1 Rutilus rutilus
TATCTTTGCAGAGGAGGGTAAATACACATCAGACGATGGCACTAGATACGTCTCGCCTTCTCTCCTTCCCGAAGCACTTGTTCACTCATAAACTCAGGTTCAAAGAGCAAAGCAACTCATTTGAGATTTCACCACCACTATCCATGATCGCATATCAACATTTCTCTACTATCTGCAGTCATCATGACATACAACTAGTATAGAGAGACGTTTGAGTGTGTGTGTGTGTGTGTGTGTTGTATTCTGTGGCCAAATGCAGGCCTGCTGTTGACAGAGCCAAACGAACAAGATCCTGATGTACCAGGATGGTCCCAGCGCTTGTGTTTGCTCTTCATACAAAGACGATTGTAGACACGGCAAATCCTCCGACACGGGAACGAGTTTATGCAGAACATCGCACTCGCATATTTACACTCTCAAAATGATATTTAGCGTTTCCTGATTCAGATTTCCGGACACTTTTAGGAGAGATCATCCAACAGATGTGCTTTACTAGACCGAAACACAACTCCACACTCGCTTACGGTGTGAATATTTCCATAGAATAACACAGAGAAGAGATGTTGATGCAAGACAAAGTTATCGTGATTAAAGATTATGAGGCATGGGAATTTAAAAACCATAATGATGTGCAAAGAAAAATTTTTACTATACAAGTGAGAATGCTGACATAAAAAGAGCTGAAATAGACGTTGGTTACACTTTATTTTAAGGCGTCATTGTTACAGTGTAATTATATATTTAAGTACTGAGTGATATTAATGCACTACATGTACTAACTATAGGGTTAGGGTTTGGTTGAGGGTTAGTTGCATGTAATTATGCATAATTTACTGTTGTTACTATGGTAAGTACATGTAACATATGTAACAAGGACACTGTAAAATAAAGTGTTTTTTTTTACTCATGATCAGGTGATAAACACTGAATGAATGAATGAATGAATGAATGAATGAATGAATGAATGAATGAATGGAGGGATAATGCATTTCATCACGGTAGAAATCCCACACAGTCTCGTCTGCCATTGTCCTGTGCATTGCGGTATAATTAGCGTTAATTACAGCCACGCCTCACAGGAGTTTGCGTTTAAACTCATTACGCACGCACAGGTGTCACAGGTATACACACACACACTCCAAAAACACAACAAACTACTTTTCTGCTCGACCACTAACACTACATTCTGTTCGCCAATGATTCCTCCTCGTGTGAGTCCCGGTTGCTAACACGCACATGTTTGTGTGGATACAAAATACCGGCGCGCTGCCAGATCTTTTTATTTTTTTTTCTCTCCTGAATGACGTCACGCCGTGTTTTTTCCCTCGGTTGCCCGGCGACGAGGGGCGTGTCCTGGGTTTAAGAACTAGGCGAGGAAAGCCCTGATCTGACGACTCACTCACTCGAGTCCACACCGCGGAGAACGAGCGCGTCCCGAATGGCACTGAGAGGGAACCGATAGACAGGGAATCCCCGACGAAACCGAGCCGGGCTCTGATGCGCGTGTCCACCGGCATGGCACGGACACGCGTCTGACGCGCGCGTTGGACAAGATCGCAGAATTAAAACACTAAGGATTTCATTTTTTGGACTGGACTCATGAGGTGCGTTTTGCACTTCTCCAATACTTTTTTCCTTTGGGTTTTCATGTGTCATGTTTTAGGAGCGATAGTTTCCCCAGCCCAGCAGCGTGACTAGGATTATTTTTATTTTATTTTTTTACCTTTTTTCTTCAATTGCAGGCAGCCACCGAGTGAGTTTGACAGTATGGCTCTGAGCGGCACGCTTTTGCCCTCGATATCCAGCTTTGCTGATGTGAAGCACAATGCCATTACTGGACCTGGGAATGCCAGTTCGGTGAGTATCTGATCTATCCGACAGGTGATGGTCAGCGATCAGTTCACGCGCACATTCACGCGCTTTACTCGCGAAATTCCGCTGCAGGTGAGATTATGTCATCGGCTCGTAGTTAATATTCCTCGAGCAACGCGCGCGGCAGGGGCGTGAACCTCGCGAGCTCTATCTCACTGTCGGACAGTCCTATTAACTTACACTTCAGGTTGGACTGTCCTTAAGGCACCATAGTTGGAAAAATAAAAACAATGCTGCATTTAAGCGTCTTTTAATAATGCATAACATCAGATTAAAATCAGCAGACAGTTTGTAGATTATTTAGCATGCAAAAATTAACATCCGCATTCAAGACTTATTATTTATCCTCCACTTCAGGCTGGATTCTCATAGTTGGAAACATAATTCTGCATGGAAAAAGTCTTTTAATAATGCATAACATCAGATTGAAATCAATCAACTGATAGTTTGGCGATTATTTAGCATGCAAGAATAAACGTCGGCATTTGATAATTACGTCTTCGAGATTTATTATTTATGGTCCACTTCAGGTTGGATTCTCATAGTTGGAAATATAATGCTACTTGAAAGAGTCTTTTAATAATGCATGACATCAGATCAAAAATCACGGATAATTGGACGATTATTTGGCATGAAAGAATATACTAAACCTTTAATTTCACGCATTTGATAAGTATGTCTTTGAGACTTATTATTTATCGCCCACTTGGATTCTCTTAATTGGGTACATAATGCTGCATGAAAGAGTCTTTTAATAATTCATAACACCAGATAAACCAGGTTGATTAAAATCAGCATGTCAGTCTGATAGTTTGGCGATTATACGTCCTCGTTTGATAATTATTCTTTGAGACTTATTGACTTATTATTTATCGTCCACTTCAGGTTGGGATTCTCTTAGTTAAGAACATAATTCTGAATGAAAGAGTTTTTTTAATAATTCATAAAATCAACAGATAGTTTGGCGATGATTTAACATGCAAGAATAAACGTCCTTTAATTTCATGCATTTCATAATTACGTCTTTGAGACTTATTATTTATCGTCCTCTTCAGGTTGAGATTCTCTTAGTTGGAAACATAATTCTGCATGAATAAGTCTTTTAATATTTCATAACATCAGAAGAACCAGGTTGATTAAAATCAACATGATAGTTTGGCCATTATTTAGCATGCAAGAATAAATGTTTGATGATTACGTCTTTGAGACATTATTATTTATCGTCCACTTCAGGTTGGATTATCTTAGTTGGAAACATAATTCTGCATGAAAGAGTCTTTTAATAATTCATAAAATCAGATTAAAATGAATCAACTGCTAGTTTGGCGATGATTTAGCATGCAAGATAAACGTCCGCGTTTGATAATTACGTCTTTGAGACTTATTGACTTATTATTTATCGTCCACTTCAGGTTGGGATTCTCTTAGTTAAGAACATAATGCTGAATGAAAGAGTTTTTTTAATAATTCATAAAATCAACGGATAGTTTGGCGATGATTTAGCATGCAAGGTCCTTTAATTTCACGCATTTGATGATTGCGTCTTTGAGACATTATTATTTATCGTCCTCTTCAGGTTGAGATTCTCTTAGTTGGAAACATAATTCTGCATTAAATCGTCTTTTAATAATTCATAAAATCAGATTAAAATCAATCAACGGATAGTTTGGCGATTATTTAGCATGCAAGAATAAACATACATTAATTTCACGCATTTGATAATTACGTCTTTATTTATCGTCCACTTCACGTTTGGGTTCTCTAAGTCGGAAACATAATGCTGCATTAAAGCGTCTTTTAATAATTAATCAAATCAGATTAAAATCAACTGATTATATAGCATGCAAGAATAAACGTTTGATGACTGCGTGTGCGAGACTTACCTTGTCTCATTCCCTCTCTCTGCATGTCTGTGTTTGGAATAAGAGATGGAAGGAGGACATGTCTCAGATGAAACACCCCTGCATGTCTTCAGGTGGGACTTGCACTGACCTGGACGTCCCATCCGTCATGACCAAGAGGGAACCGGAAGAGCTCGACCTGTTGGACTATGATTTCATCCTGTCGAACAGCATGTTTCAGAAACAACAACAACAACAACAACAACAGCAGCAACAGCAACAGCAACAGGAGGCCTCAATGTCCAGAACTCTTCCCCCATCCCCGTCGCCCTACACCTATCAGATGCCCTCTCCTCAGGACCAGGACAACATGTTGTACAACATCCCGGACATCAGCGACGTGTCTCCCTCCGGGGGTTTCGTTGCGGAGCTGATGAGACCGGAGCTGGATCCTGCATATCTTCATCCCACGAGCCTCCAAGGGAAGTTTGTGGTGAAGACCACCAGGGACATGAGTGATTACAGCATCAGCAAGGGCGGGTTAATGTCGGACACGTCGTCTGTGCCGTTCGTGTGTCCTCCGATTAAAGTGGAGTGTCCTGGCACGTGCACCATCTCCCGACCCATGGATATTCACTTGGGATTGAACTCCGGCTCCGGGGTCGGTCAGAGAACGCTTCTGGATCCTCACGGTTTCGGCACGGGGCGATCTTCCACTTCTTCTCTCTCTCCGGACGAGCGTCCTCAAGCTCAGGTGTTGGGAGAGCCTTCATTATCTCTGGCTCAGGGATATTCCGGTTATTCCGGTTTTCCGCAGCCTCCCGCTCAGTACCAAGGTCAGTCACTACTATTAGTCGTTTTACCTTTAACCCTTTGGAGCATTGTGCGGGTCGGTCAAAAATGACAGATTCATTTTTTTGTCAATGAAATTAATGTTCTATATTTGAGTTTTATTTAATATTTTGTATTTTTTTTATCCTTAATATTTACGCTGTATTTATAATCCATTTATTCACTTTTTGAGCATATTTTATTTTTAATTTTATTTCTAACTTAAACTGTGGTAAATCTTGAATGCTTTAAAGTAACAGACTGAAGTTTGATCTCTTTTCAAAGACGACACTTGGCAGATTATTACCGAAGTGAAAAGTTTTTTAAAAAGTAACAGAATTTTACGTATAATGTTATGAAAAATGCACAAAAATACTATTTAAAATTTTTATAACAAATATATATTTTCAAAATCACGTTTTACTCTAAAACTTCAAAATTTGAGGTTGATATCTCAGTAAATGATCTTTCAGTGAGATGTTGTTCGGCTGCAGTACCAAACACTTCCACTAGAGGAACTTCGTCTCCGTTAATTTCCAATGCGCTTGTTTTTGACCGTGAGAAACACAAGTGTGACTATTGTTTCCAGGACCATTTAACCTGTTCGAATCATGTCCATGATTTCTTTTTTTGTGTTCACACAGCAAGTGACAAAACCTTTACCAAGTTTTGTATCATTCCGATGAAGTAAAAAATTCTAATAAAACGAAATGTAAAATTTTCCACCATGACTTTGATTTTAGCTTTATGTGAAGCATAACTAGGCGTGCTAATTTCAGTCAGACGATTGCTTTCTGTTAAAGATTTTTGATCTTTGTTCGATTTTTGATCTATATAGCTAATTTTGGCCATTTTACTCTTTACTCTTTGGCAGAGCTTATTTCTCCAGCTGAGGGTTTGCCGGAAGAGTCCAAGCCCAAGCGGGGTCGACGCTCCTGGCCGAGGAAGCGGATCGCGACACACACGTGTGATTACGCTGGCTGCGGGAAAACATACACCAAGAGCTCGCATCTCAAAGCCCACCACAGGACTCACACAGGTCAGTGTCTGCGGCATATGTCTTTTCGTCTTCCTGGTTCTGAATCGGACTCTTGGATTGGTCGATCCCCCTGTCAATCATAGCTGCTGGACCAATCAGAGGCAGAGCTGATGAGGGAACAGGACTGTCTTCTTTCTTGCTGTCGTTAACAGTCCTGAAGACATCAGACGTGTGTTCAGCTTTACTGGCTGATTAATGTGGCACATTTTATAAGAGTTAAAGGGTTAATTCACCCGAAAACTAAAATCCTGTAAAATTACTCGCCTTCATGTCGTTCCAAACCCGTAAGACTTTCCTTTATCTTTCAGATTTCTGTCCCTCCATGAAAGTCTGTTCACGCAAGTAGGGTTTGGGTATCGTTTGGATTTTAACGATTCCGATTTTGATTCTGCTTATCGATTCCGATTCTTATTGATTCCTAATTTCGATTCCAATAAGGTAAAAAAAAAAAAAACAGCCTTAGATATCGTTCACATTTAGAGAAATTGGATTAGCAATCGCAACAAATAGATACAGTGACAAATAATTTGTCTGACCACACTAGACGCGACTGCGAGATGCGTCAAAATCAAAAACCACAGCCAATCAGAACAGCGTGTGGGCGGAGTCAGCCAATCAGAGCAGCGTGTGGGTGGAGTCAGCCAATCAGAACAGTGTGTGGGCGGAGTCTCGCGGCACCAGAGAGTAATCTTGACGGCACTCGCAAGAAAATGGATAAGCAGCTGCATAATCAAATACATAAATATTACATCATTTAAACATTAAAAACACATAGGCTACTGAGTTACTAAAACAATATTTGTTGGAGAATACACTTGTTTGTTCACAGTTTGAACGTTCATGTTTCCATTTGTTTAATTTGAAGATCTGAGGTGAATTATCCATTGTTGCTTTTACAGCCACAAAGCTGGAGCACTAAATGACATTCAGAGTCACATGACACGCTTTTAACATTAAATAAAGCTCATAAACAGCACCTGAGATCATCATCGCCACACTCTGTTTGTTGTTCCAGCGCGACACCGCAGAAAAATAGAAACTGTTTCTACAATAGAATCGTCGCGTGTAGTTAGCACACGGTGTTAGTCACATCCAAAACATGCGCAGAAATGTGATTTTAATGTGATTTTAAAGCACTCAAGCACTGTTTTCAGAGCCTAATATTATTTCTGCCGTCTCTCATATTGAAATGCTCACATCGAAATTTTTATTTTATAACAAGTTTCTGATTCCTGACCTCAAGTATTGGATTTTTCGATTGCCAAGCCCTCTGTGACACACATGTGCTGTAATGCCGATCTGAAGAGAGTGCTGTTGGCAGGTGTTGTGATCTGCTAGTCCAACAGCAGGTTGATACTGATCCCTCATGAAATAAACCACAAGCCTGTGTATGACTTCCCCTTCTATTCAATAAACCAGAGGACGAGCAACATCTCAATTGCCTCTCTCTCTCTCTCTCTCTCTTTCTTTAGTTGTGTGTGATTGTTCTCGTTAGGACCTGAGGGTGAAAAGCTAACGGTTGCGTGTGCTTGTGTGTTCAGGAGAAAAGCCGTATCACTGTGACTGGGAGGGATGTGGCTGGAAGTTCGCCCGTTCGGACGAGCTCACGAGGCATTACCGAAAACACACGGGACATCGGCCGTTTCAGTGCCAGAAGTGCGACAGGGCGTTCTCTCGCTCCGACCACCTCGCGCTGCACATGAAGCGCCATCTATAACCACAACTGGAGGACGTCAGAACAAGTGAAGAGACTGGAGAACCACGTGTTGCCTTTGAACAAGAGTCAGTGGCTGCGTTTACATGCAGACTAATAACCCGTTAGCGATCGGCTCAGTCGGACTGGAAAGCCTTCATGTAAAAACACATTAATCGATCCCAATTAAATTTCGATCGGATTGAAAGGGGTTTATTCCTTTTCTAATCCGATCTAGAGAACATGTGAACACTTGGTCGGATTGAAAACCGAAACTGAAAGGACTGAAATAGCAAAATTGCGTAATGACGTTGAAATGGCGTAATGACGTAGAAATAGCGTGATTACGTAGCAATAGCATAATGACGTAGCAATAGCGTAATGACATAGAAATAGTGTGATTACGTAGCAATACTATAATGACGTAGCAATAGCGTAATGACGTTGAAATAGCGTAACGACGTTGAAATAGCATAATGACATTGAAATAGCGTAATGACGTAGAAATAGTGTAATGACGTAGCAATAGCGTAATGACGTAGCAATAGCGTAATGACGTAGAAATAGCGTAATGACGTAGAAATAGCGTAATGACGTTGAAATAGCGTAATGACGTTGAAATAGCGCATTGACGTTGAAATAGCGTAATGACGTAGAAATAGCGTAATGACGTTGAAATTGCGTAATGACGTTGAAATAACGTATTGACGTAGAAATAGCGTAATGACGTTGAAATTGCGTAATGACGTAGAAATAGCGTAATGACGTTGAAATAGCGTAATGACGTAGAAATAACGTATTGACGTAGAAATTGCGTAATGACGTTGAAATAGCGTATTGATGTATAAATAGCGTAATGACGTAGAAATAGCGTAATGACGTTGAAATTGCGTAATGACGTTGAAATAGCGTAATGACGTAGCAATAGCGTAATGACGTTGAAATAGCGTAATGACGTTGAAATAGCGTAATGACGTTGAAATAGCGTAATGACGTAGCAATAGCGTATTGACGTTGAAATAGTGTAATGACATATGACAGAACGAGCTGTTGTTCCTGTTGAATAAAGTGTGATATAAATGAGTTTCCCGTCATTATAAAATTACATTATTATTACATTACATTAACAACATATTATTATTAATTACTATTATTATTCTATTATTATAATTATTCTATTATTTATATATTTCTTCATACGCTCAACGTCTCCAAATTATGACCAGAAATTGATAAATATTAATTCTGCTGTTTAAAACAAATAAAGAACCGACGTATGAGAATAGTTGCTGTATATTCGTGTGCGCATGTCCAAAAACATATCCCGATTTGAAGCTTTTGACATATAAACCAAAATGACACATTTACACCATAACCGCGCACATCAACCCGATCACATGTTCAGCGTTCATGCTAACTCCACATCCAGGAATGATCTCAGTCCGACTGAAGCGCGAGCCTGTAAACGCAGCCGCTGGAACTCTACGACGAGCTGTGTTCTCCACAGCGTCAGGGTTGGGACTTTTCTTCTTCTTTTCTTCTTTTTTTTGTGTTTTTTTGTCGTGGTCTTCCAACATGCTGGTGATTCGAGAGGCTCCGTCTGCTTTCTGGGACGATACTGGAACGTGCGTCTACTTACCGACAAGACTTGGAGATGCCAAGTGCCAAACTAAAGACTGGAAGTATATGAATATCAGGGATACACATTAGATTATATGCAGGGTTTGAAATTAACACTCACCAAACGCAGGGAAAATCCACTGTGGCGGGAAACGCCGTCCAATCACGAGCCAGCCTGGCGTGTTATTATTACGTTTACTCACTGTGCTGGGGAAGTTCGTGTAAAAGCCAAATCTACGCAGATTTAGCGCAATTACTCAACATTTGTCATCATGATGTATTAAATACAGTGTATTGCACAGAATCTGCTCATATCTGGCGCACTCGTCACTACACAACATATAACAGCGCTTGTTCACTTGCGTTGAAGCAATAGCGAAGATTAAAAAGCATTTGGTGAACAGAAAAGACATTATTTTCCCACATCCTAATTTTTTTTTGATGTTCTTTGTACTGTATTGATCAGTCCATCTAAAACACATTTTTAAAGGGAGGAGAATAAGAATACACTGCAAAAAATGCTTTTCTTACTTGGTATTTTCGTCGTTTCCGGTCAAAATATCAAAACATTCTTAAATTAAAATCCATTTACTAAAGTAGTTTAATGCCATAAGATATTATGTCTTGTTTTCTGGGGAAATAAATCAAAATGAAGTGAGTTTTTGCTTAAAACAAGCAAAATTATCTGCCAATGGGGTCAGAAAAATAATATTGTTTCCTTTTTCTCACCCTATCCTTTTTTTTATGCATCAACTCACTTAATTTTGATTAATTCTAACACAGGACATAATATCTTACGCCATTTTACTAATCTAATAAATGCTTTAATAAGGTTTAGATATTTGGAATAAAATATTTGAGGTAAAAAAAGCATTTTCTGCAGCGTAAGAAATGAATGTATGAAATCCAAATATGATATATATGCTGTGACGTAGTTAATCTGGTTTACGTAATTTTGTTTTACATTTTTTTTTGGGCTAGTTGAAGTTCTGAATGTCCAGTAACTTAAAAAATGTAGTAAAAAAAAAAAGTCCGGTGAGTGAAAACGTTGATTTCAAACCCTGATTATATGTATTAACGAGGCCTTTAATTGACCCACATTCCATCTCTCAGTCCTCAAACACTGATCCGTCGACTGGACTGTTTAAAAGCCATTGATTTCAGGTACAGAATAATTTATAGGTGTGTTACGAGAAGGTGCTGGTGTATTGAGTGCGGTACCAAAGATTAAAGTGGACTTTACTGGAGCGCTCGGGCCGAACGCACGACCTCTCCTCGGTGACGGACATCTAAACTGCACTGTGCAATAATTTTGATATGTAAGACATGCATATTTTTATATAAGACACAACAACAAAAAATAACTCTGAACAAAGCTGTTTTGTTTATAGTCAGATTCATGTAATATAATCGTTTTGTACATTTGTAAATATTTTTCATTAAGGTTTTTTTTGTATTTTATGTATGAATGCAATCCAATAATAAACCAAAAATAAAAAGGTATATGTGACTTGTATTTTCTGCTCAGTGAATAATGTGTGATTAAACTGAACGTTTGCATGGATTAATCTGCATAATCAGGGTTTTCTGACACTAATTATCATGTTTAGCAGACAGAACACATTCATTTCTCTATAAAATTGGTTTCAGTCTGATTTTTGCTTTTACTGCATGAAAATGTTATGATTTTAAGTGTGAATCAGCAGTTTTTTTTTTATACTAGAAACACTTGACAATAAGGTGCATTAGTTAACATTAATTAATGTATTAACTAACATGAACTAACAATGAGCAACACATTTGTTACAGTATTTATAATATTTGTTAATGTTAGTTAATACAAATTGTTTGTTCATGTTAGTGCATTAACTAATGCTAATACAACCTTTGATTTTAATAATGTATTAGTAAATGTTGAGATTAATATGAACTGAGATTAATAAATGCTGTAGAAGTTTTGTTCATTCTTAGTTCATGTTAACTAATGAACCTTATTGTAAAGTGTTACCGAAACACGACTCATTTGTATATCATGGTATGATATTTCAGACATTCTATTAATAAAAGCAAATAATCTGATAATGCTGTCATAATTTCAACAATTCAATTCAAATGTTTGGATATCACGATATTTTAATAATCTATTAGTGATTAACAGATGAACACGTTTCCTTATACCGGTAGTTATAAACTAAACTGATTTATTATGTCTCTTATATGAAACTATTCCCTTCACCATTATTATTATTATTATTATTATTATTATTATTATTATTATTATTATTAACAGACTGAACCTCACTATCTGTCTGTTCATATGCAGTGGGTATCAGACAAAATGATATTTTATTGGCGTGCTTTTGTATATTTAAAGACGTGCCGAATGTTCTTGTTAACAATCACTAACTCGCTGATGTTTTTATGACTTTTGATTAGATCCAGTCAACGCACTTTTCACATTAACATGTGAGGGGAAAGTACTGAAATATTGCTTTGATTTTTCATTGGCACTTTAGTTTATGAGCACATGTGTGCACAGGTATTAAAATCACTTATATTAACAAAATATGCTGGAATTTATTGCATTAAGATTTTTTTTTTTTTTTAACACGCTGAACATTCTTTTTTAATATTTTCCAAGCCATGCTGTGTATTTATTCACCTCGGAACGCCAACAGGAAAATGTTAGTGGTTTATACACTGAATAAATGCATAGGCGTGTTTCCAGTCGCGGTCAACAGCGCCCACTGGAGGACAAACTCGGCAGGAAACAAACATTGTGCCATAATTTATTCATCCTCAAGTTGTTCTAAACCTGTGCGAGTTTCTTTCTTCTGTGGAACTTAAAATAAGAACATTCTTCTTTAAAAAAAATATCTTATTTTAAGTTCCACAGAAGAAAGAAACTCACACAGGTTTACAACAACTTACAGCCATGCTTTGGTAAATCGTAATTACGCCATTAGAAATTGAGATTATGACATTAAAAGGAAAAACAAAATTTTTACTTTATGTTTTTTTAATTGACATTTATGCCTTACTGTATTTTTTTCCCTTATGTTCCGGAAATGGGACAAAGATGTTCATTACTCTCCTGACATTTGGTTCAACCGTGGCTCAATTCAGTGATTTTGATTTTGAAACTAAATGTAGCCTATAATTATGTAAAATTAAAGCACGTCTTGCCCAAAACACACCTAAAATATAAGACACAAATTAAATTGGAAAGGTGTTTCAAAACCAAGTATGTGAGGTAAACGCTTGAGACATCAGGTCTGACCAAATCTCTCAATTTCTTCTCTACCAGAAATTAATCTTTAGCTCTCAGCATATTTTGTTGTAATATTTGAATTATACACCGTATTTTTGTACTTACCTCCATGTAACGTCCATTTTAAAGTTGTTATCGCTCGCGTTATCTCGCCGTTTGTACTAATACTTGTAAGTGAACGGTCAGGATTTCCCGCCATTCCGGTCACAAGCGCGGGCTTTTCTGTTCACGTGATGTTTCAGTCAGACGTTTGCGACATGATTTTACATACAATTACACTAAATGTAAAACTTTTATTTATTTTTTAAAGGAAAAACTCACTTGCATTATTACTGTAAAATACTGCAAACTCACCACAGCCATAAAAACAGCGAAAAAAAGGTGCTGACTGCTAATTTCTATGCCCATTTCTGCTCATAAATTTATTCTGAATACGGTCTATTTGAGTTTTAAGGCATTACGTGTGTAGTATGGGTCTTTCAGGTGTGTATACAGCTTCATCTGTTTCTCATTAATGCAATAAAACACAAATGAGCTCCTAACGACATAAACAGCAGAAGATCAAGAACGGGTAATCCGTATTTACGTCGAAAACATTTATTTCCCTGTAAAAATTACAGTATAGTGATAATGACGTCCAAACTATGTCAAACGATGGAAGTCATAAACATGCTTTTAATGGTTCTTAATGTATATTAAAGGCCTGCATTTGTCAGTATTACTCAAAACATCCACAAGAGCCGATATCCTTTACTGATACTTTCATAAAGAGAGGAAACAATCTTATATAACTCCTTTGCTCATTTAAAAATCTTTACTGCTATTTAAAACTGCAGTTTAAGTATTTGGGATCCCTACACTCTCAGAAAAAAAGGTACAAAAGCTGTCACTGTGGCGGTACCTTTTCAAAAGGTACACCTTTGTACCTAAAGAGTGCATTTAAGTGCCTCAAAGGTACATATTGGTACCAAACGTGTACATATTAGTACCTAAATGGTACATATTAGAACCCTTTTGAAGGGTACTGTCCCAGTGACAGCTTTTGTACCTTTTTTTTCTGAGAGTGTATTATTGGTCAACTTCAGTGAGTGAATGAAAGAAAGAGCTAGAAGAAACAACACTGTCCTGAACAGGGACAATGATAACATGATTAAACCGAAAGTCCCGATCAATCCTGATTCCGAATTCAAGGAAAACAAAAACCCACAAGCCTCTTGAACCTGCTAACATGTCCTAACAATGGAGAAAACAATGTTCTTTATTGGTCATAAAAAAAAGAACAAATGAAAAACAAACAGGTATCACACGGCCAGATGTTAGATGAAGTAAAGAGGCTTTTACTGATTTCTGCAACTGGATGATGTTCAAACGATCTCCAGACAAACGTGCTCATGTCATCCAGTGTGTAAAATGTAGAGTGTGTGTGTGTGTGTGTGTGGGAGAGAGAGAGTGAGTGAGTGAGTGAGTGTATTTGTATAGATTTTCTTCTCCAAAAATTATCATTCAAAAAGAAAAGGAAAACTTAAGAGGGGAAATGATCAGGGCGCCACTCCTCCTCTAATCATCATCAAAGTTCTGTTGTAAAAGGAAGTTTGCAGCCAAATTTTCATTCTTCTCACAAGCAAAGTAAGCCTGTATAACGAGTCCTTCTGGGAATCCGAGGGCTTTTAGCTGAGGAAAAAGCAGAGGAAACATGGAAAGGTTAGATAAGACCACAGACTCGCACACCTTTGATCGTTCGCCAGCACAGATCCTCCATCTGTGGCTCTCTCTTAATTAAAGGGCCTCGGTTTAATTACATAAAAGTTGAAATTCAGACTTTATGACTTTAAAAAAGTATCTTAAGTCTCAGACTGGGAAAAAAAACCCTAGTCAGGAAAGCACTGATATAAACTTTGTGGGCTGATGTGTGAGGATCAACAGCTTGTTGAGGCCAATCATTTTAACTAGTTTTAAACGTGTTAGCTAATTAAAAACTCTCATTATTCTGAATACATACAGGCCATCTGACCGACTCTACTGCTTTAAACTAAACTGCATGAAAGTCATTAGAATCAGTAAAAACATTACAAATGTAAAATGTCAATTATTTTCTGTGAGACAACAACACATGACAACTTCAATCATGTGATTTCAAATGTAGCTTGAAACTAATTTCATGTGATTTTTTTTGCACACTTGCTAAATATGATCAGATTCCAATAAGATTTGTACAAAAATGTGCTTTTAAAAGACAAAATGGTGTTCTTAAAGCTGAAGAGTTTCACCCTCTCAATAGCTTCTTTCTCCTGCGGCGTGACCTGGATGTAGTTCATGCCCCCGGCCTCGGCCACGCCCCCAGACACGCCCCCGGCCCCGCCCCCACTGCCCGCTTGCCCCGCCTCCTGCACCGGCTCGTTCAGCATCTGGATGAACTGCTCCTGATGGCTGCTGATTTGCTGCGGAAACAAGAAACACAAAAGCTTAGCCCTGATTTGCTGAGGGTTGATGTATGACACTGGACAGGAAGATCAAGGCAGGAGTCAATCTGCATCTGAACGCTATTGCAAACACAGAGACAGAGCGCATTTAGGTCTGTAATGACATTGTATTGCGTGAAGCCGCCTCCTTGTCATTTCTGACTTAGTGTGAGTGAGTGAGTGAGTGAGTGAGTGAGTGAGTGAGTGAGTGAGTGAGTGAGTGAGTGAGTGAGTGAGTGAGTGAGTGAGTGAGTGAGTGAGTGAGTGAGTGAGTGAGTGAGTGAGTGAGTGAGTGAGTGAGTGTGTGAGTGAGTGAGTGAGTGAGTGAGTGAGTGAGTGAGTGAGTGAGTGTGTGAGTGAGTGAGTGAGTGAGTGAGTGAGTGAGTGAGTGAGTGAGTGAGTGAGTGAGTGAGTGAGTGAGTGAGTGTGTGAGTGAGTGAGTGAGTGAGTGAGTGAGTGAGTGAGTGAGTGTGTGAGTGAGTGAGTGAGTGAGTGAGTGAGTGAGTGAGTGAGTGAGTGAGTGAGTGAGTGTGTGTGTACCTGCAGGAGCTGTGGGTTCTCTCTGCCGATCTGCTGGAGTAGAGCTGGTAGCAGAGACGGGTTCTGCTGGATGATCTGTCTCATCTGCAGGAACTGTGGCTGGTTCCTCAAGAACTCCAGAGGATTGGCTGCAAACACATACACACACACACACAGAGTCAGAGAAACTGTTGCACGTCAAGAACTAGGGCTGCACGATTAATCGCAATGAAGCCGCACACGATTTGGCAAAGGCTGTGATTATTTTAGGTGGAGTTTGTCAGTGTAGCGGCTGATCGGTAGTAAATGCTCCATCTGGACACCAGAGGACGTCACACACACACACATTCGCTGTGGCTGAACGAACAGAAGATTGAAACGCTTCGATTGATTAAACATGACTGATAAACACACGACTGCCTTATTCTGTGTGAGAAGCTCATCATCTCCCAGGAGGAGCTCAGCGGTCCTCATCAAGTGAGTCTGGAGGAAAAGCATGTTATTAAATGTCGCCTTTTGTTGTACAAGAGGTTCATAAACGCTTCTCATGTTTGGAAAGATGTTTGACGCGTGATGCTTTTTATAAGCGACTCAAACTCGCAGTGCTTTCAGAGCGTGTGTGTGTGTGAGAGTGAGTGTGTGTCACTCACCGCCTGATCCTGTGCTGGGCTGTGACGGGGCGGTACTGGACGGTGAAGAGAGACCCGAGGTTACAAGAGGAGCGCCACCTACAGGAGCCACTGGGTCAGCAGCTCCTACACTGCCCTCGCCCTCCGCAGGGATGCCCTAACACACACACACACACACACACACACACACAGACGTCAGTGGTTTTTGCTGCATAAAGAGTGTTTCTCACCGTGAGCATGTACTCAAAATTCAAATCGAATACATTTGGTACAATCGAAACTCGAAAAAAAATTATTTTATAAAAAATAAAAGATATATATATATCTAATTTTAGGGCTTTGGGTCATTTTGAGAGGTGCTCTAAGGGTTAAATGTCATGTTTCTCACCGTGAGCAGGTACTCGACGGCACGGTCAGGGTTGTTGAAACTGGCTCTCAGTGCCGCCACGACTCTGTCCCGCTCGTATCCCATCAGCATGATCTCCGTCACCATGTTCTCGTAGGACTGACCCGTCACTGCACACACACACACACACACCAGACACATGCATTACTGGAGACGAGAACACAGATGTGAACGCAAGCGTGTGTGTGTGTGTGTGTGTGTGTGGATTTACCCAGCGCAGACGTCGCCTCTTCAAATATGTTTGCATTTGGTGAAGAATCCGAACTGTAAAGAGGAAAAGGATAAATATTAATCTCGTTAAGGTTCAGATTACCATGTTTGAGTGCTGATTCATGTTTACACGAGAATAAAAGCCTAAATTGAATCTGTTCGTCATATAAAGTGATCGTGTCTCTTCAGAAGGCTTCAAAAACTCACTCTGGGGGGGTGTGTGTGTGTGTGTGTGGGGGGGGGGGGTTCAGTTAGAATATTTTAAACTTGCGCGTGAAAGGGTTAAAGAAAAGATCGAAAATAAATATTTGTGTGTGCTGTAAAGTGGTTAGAAGAAAATGTAATCGGTATCGGCAGGTCAAACTCAATGACACATCGGAATCGGCCTAGAAAATTGTAATCGGTGCATCTCTAGTTTAAAGGGCACACACTAAAACAGCGCGTTTTTCTGAGCACCAAAAAGTGACAATTTAAACATGCTGTAAAAAATGGTCTGTTGGGTATTGAGCTAAAACTTCACACACACACACACACACACACACACACACACTCTGAGGACATCTTATTTTACATCTTGTGAAAAGGGGCATTATAGGTCCCCTTTAATACATCAGAAAAATGTTCAACGTGACGTTTACATCCTGTATTTATTTAGCTTCCTCACATTATTTGTTTTAGAAGAGAAACTAGACTCATCCAGCAACAGCATTCACGTCTAATCAACAATAGTTGAGTCTGTAACATCCGTGAGTGAGTGTGTGTATGAGTGTGAGTGTGTGTTTGTGAGTGAGTGAGTGAGTGAGTGAGTGAGTGAGTGAGTGTGTGTGTTTGTGAGTGAGTGAGTGAGTGAGTGAGGTTGTTTTTGTGATTTATGAGGACAGAAATTTGTATAAGGACATTTCCTGAGTCCTCGTATTTCAAATGGCTTTAAAAACATACTAAACAGTGTTTTCTTAAAAATGTAAAAATGCAGAAAGTTTTCTGTGATGGGCAGGTTTAGGGGTCGGGTTAGAGTGTGTGTGTGTGTGTGTGTGTGTACCTGGCGGGTGTGGAGGAGGGCGCAGTGCTGCCGGCTGGTTTCTCCTCGGCGGGTTTGTCGTCTTTGGCCGGGGTCGAGGTCGGGGTTTCTGGGGTCGCGGTCGGGGTCGTCGCTGTAGTGATGGAGGAGGCGGAGCCGGTCGCCGTGGCAACAGATGAGGAGGCGGATCCAGATGAAGATGAAGATGCAGGAGCCGCTTTAGGCTGCAGGAGACACATGACATTATACTTCATATAAACACACACACATCCACATTATCATTAACACATCATCTACAGTTCAGGGAATTACACCAGTAAGCAGAAAATAGCCAATCATAACAGAGCTCATTTACATGTCGATGTCTTAAAGGTACAGCAGCAGGAATGTTCAATAGTAAAGGTTCAAACTGTAAAATGGAATTTACTGAATAAAATGGAATGTCAAGGAATTGGCATATTTTGGATTAATAAATCATTTAAAAATCAATCAATCACTTAAACTGCAGAGGACTAGAGTCTAAAGTGGTAAAAAGTAAACATTGCAGCACTTTGTTTAGCAAAAAAATAAAGGAATTGTTATATTTTAACTTCATTGCTTTTTAAGAAGAATTAAGTTAATGTTTTATGCCTTCATTAGATCACCACCATTTTTGAGACATTTCACAGGGTCCTATTATTGTAAAAATGTTACTAAATGATTCACTTTTTATGAATTAAATTGATTAGACATGTTTATTTGATTATTCAAATTTAATTAAACCATTAAAACGGAATCCATAAATTAAAACAGAACACATGGAATTTGGGAAAAATAAAAACAGAATTTAGGGGCTCAAAAACGTTATATTTGTTCAACTTTTAATAAAATGTTTTGTAAATTGTATAATTTTCATGATTTTAATTAATTAGACATGCTATTTGATTACTAAAATGTAATTTAACAATTAAAACAGAAACTAGAAAAATTTTAACAGAAAAAATTCATTTGGGAGAGAATAAAATGGAATTCAAGCAAGACTAAAATGGAATTTGGAAAAGACTAAAATGGAATTTGGAAAAGACTAAAATGGAATTTGGAAAAGACTAAAATGGAATTTGGAAAAGACTAAAATGGAATTTGGAAAAGACTAAAATGGAATTTGAATTTGGAAAAGACTAAAATGGAATTCAGGCAAGACTAAAATGGAATTTGGAAAAGACTAAAATGGAATTTGGAAAAGACTAAAATGGAATTTGAATTTGGAAAAGACTAAAATGGAATTTGGAAAAGACTAAAATGGAATTTGGAAAAGACTAAAATGGAATTTGGAAAAGACTAAAATGGAATTCAGGCAAGACTAAAATGGAATTTGGAAAAGAAGAAAATGGAATTTGGAAAAGAATAAAATGAAGTCATTAATGATATTTGTTCTCAAAATTCCTCTTTAATAATTCAGAATTTTTCAGACTCAAACACATCACAAAACTCTATAAATATCTCACCTTCGCTACCATAACCACCACGAAGTTCTTCTCATCTATCTTGTACTCCTTGAGCGCCGTGTCATCGTTCAAAATTTTGCCTGTGGTAGGACACAAAATAATGAAAACGAACGTCAGGTTATTCATCAGCCAGCAGCTCTCGCGTCTGAATCTGACAGCTGTCAGTCATCCATCAAATGATGCCGCTGCACAAACACACTTTATCGCTGCATTTCACATCATTTTAGAGCAAAACCTGAGAGGACGAATCCTTATCAGCTGGAAACAGCCATCCAAACACGCCACACAATCACACTTATCACACGCAGAGAGAAAGAAGACGTACCTGCATATATCAACTTCTGTCCCGCCACCGGAAAGCCATCTTTTCCCTTTTCATTCTCTATTTTTTCCTTTAAGGCTTTTACCTGTGAAAGACAAAAACAAATCGAAGTCTGAGAAGAGAAAGAGAGCAAACCTGTGATCCGGTTTCAGCAAATAAACCTGTTTAAACAAAACTACTGTGAGTCTGCGCCACTAATGATGCTTTACGCAGGTCATCAGATCGTTAGCTCAGTGTAAACGAGTCTGGATCCAAAACAACGATTCCAGTCCATCTAATCTGATCATTTAGACTAAAACTCTTACCGATCGATTCGACTGCACTTCCACTATTGGATGAGAGTAAAACTTAGGGCTGCACGATCATAGGTAAACATAATCACCTTTATTCTCGTTGGCTATTGACTTCATTAAACCGACTATCATAGCTTCATCACATGGGAAATTAATGCAAAAAATGTATTGATTACAATTGTATTGATAAAGAGTAAATTGAACGCTACTCATTTACTTTTATGACTTCTGGTTATGCATGGTTTTGGTAAGTGCTTTGTAAATCACATTAGATATTTTATGAGAAGCAATTCAGTTGCAAATGAGACCAATCAGATTCAGATTGCTTTAAAAATGAAAATTTGTACTGACAATTTCTATTTTGTATTGCAGCACAAAGTTTGCGCAGACAGTCATTCACCAACCATGCAGATGTCACAGATTTAGCAGCAGCAAACAGTTTTAAAGTGTTTCTGTCATTAATTACTCTCCCTCATGTCGTTCCAGACCCTTAAGACCTTCGTTCATCTTTAGATGAAGGGATTTTTGATGAAATCTGAGAGGTTTTTGATCCTCCATAGACTGCAACGTAATTGTAACTTTCAAGGCCCAGAAAGGTAGTAAAGACGTCGTTAAAATAGTCCATGTGACTCCAGTGGTTCAAACGTAATGTTATGAAGCGACATGAATACTTTGTGCGCAAAACCCCCCAAAATAACGACTTTATTCAACAATATTTTGGGGGTTTTGCGCACAAAGTATTCATGTCCCTTCATAACATTACGTTTGAACCACTGGAGTCACGTGGACCATTTTAACGACGTCTTTACTTTCTTGGCCTTGAAAGTGGCAATGATGGAGGATCAAAAACCTCTCGGATTTCATCAAAACATCTTCATTTGTGCTCTAAATATGAAGGTCTTACAGGTTAGGAACGACATGAGGAAGAGTAATTAATGACAGAAACTTCATTTTTGTGTGAAGCAGGCCTAACCCTTTAATTCGGGAAGAATTTCAGAATCCTAAACTCAAATGTAGATGTTTGTTGTGTTGTCAGACCATCAGCGCAGAGAAAGCAAGGTTGCCAGACGGAGCTTCATTCGGAGGGTTTATTTTCCTGACATCTGGCAACCACAAGAAGAAGTAAGTGAAGGCTTGTTACCAATGCAAGATGATGCAAATGTCTAATAATACAAAAATATTAATCAGCGGTGCAAATATTGTGATGATCATTTTTAAATCATCGACAAAAGCAAACATCGTTAACACGATTATAATACAATTAATCGTGCAGCCCTAAGACAACTTGAACTGAATTGATCTGAATAATGACACTTGTCCGAAATGAAACGATGAACTTTACACTGAATTGAATTGATCTGAATAATACCGTCGGATCCGAGCTCTCGCTGTTTGCTCTACAAAAAACTTATTGGAGTTAGATATGGGGGGAAAAAACGCATATTTATGGTTTTGCTTTCCTGGGAAAGACGCTTTCTAAGAATAATCTGTTCCAAAAGGCCTGATCAACAGGAAGTGCGGAGTAAACCCAGCGAGCGTCTTCCTTCCTACAGGTCCAGCTGACTTATTTAACGGCACAAATGTGTCATTTGGTTTAAAAAAAGCTTTTTCAGGGGCTTATGGGTAAAAATACAACTCTAAATAACACATCAAGTTGAAAAATAATAAATAATATGAAATGAATGATGATAAAAATGAAATGAATGTATAATAAATTAACGCCCAAAACATCCACCCTATTAGTCAAGTCAGTTTTATTTCTATAGTGCTTTAAATACAGTACAGATTTACAGTAATAAACAGGAAAATAACAGAATCAATGATGTAAACCAAGACAAATCCAGCTGTAAAGCAGCTCTACAGAAGACAAGAGTCATCATTTCAGATCAATTCAGCTCAGGGTTTGCTCTCATCTGATACACACACATGAGTACAGTAATCAGTTATCTTAAAGGGATAATTCACCCAAAAATGTAATTATCTCATCATTTACTCACTCTCAAGCCATCCTAAGTGTGTTAAGGGTTTCCTGTGAGAACGGTGTCGTGTTAGCGGCGCTAAGTTAATAACGAATAATCTTTACAACGGAAGTGAATCAATCAAAACTAACTTTATCTGGACAATAACTTTATTCTAGATCTGCTGTAAAGCCTAAACAATCTGTTACTGTAATCTCCTGTTATCACTGTAAAGCTGCTTTGAAACTATCTATATTGTTAAATGGGAGTAAATGGTGCCTGAGATTTTAAAAGCCCAAAAAAGTGCATCCCTCCATCATAAGAGTAATCCGCACGGCTCCGACGCGTGATGTAGGAGTAGCATAAGCTTAGCTGAGAGTCGCCGGCTCTCGCCTTTCAAACTAACTCAAGCTCCTCACACATTTCGCTTTAAAAATTCTCATTTTAAACTTGTAATTCGTAACTGGTGCTTTGTTTTTCTTGATCCTCTGCACTTCCACGTTCGTCAATTCGTCACTCGTCGGGTCAGAGGTCACTCTTCTGCCGGAACTAGACTCGCGTACGGCCGTTACCGGAAGCCAGTGATTAGGCTATACTTGATAAAGTTATAAATATGGATATTTTTCTTCACTTCTTAAGCCATTTATTAACCCCTGGAGTCGTACGGATTACTTTTATGATGGACGGATGCACTTTTTTGGGCTTCAAAATCTCAGGCTCGATTCACTCCCAGGATATTTTTTTATATAACTCAGAGAGTGTTCATCTGAAAGAAGAATGTCATATACACCTAGGATAGCTTGAGAGTTATTAAATCATGGGCTAATTTTAATTTTGGGGTGAACTAACCCTTTATCTGGACAACAGGGACCAAAAGACAAAGACTAGCAATAGATTGAGATCACGCCACAGTCACGTGACTATCGGCACACATGAGAAAAAATACAATCTGTAATGAACAGTCACTGGGTTACAGTGAAGCCAGCAGCAACAGTGACCTTTCAACAATGCCAAACTCAACCAACTGATATGGGAAAATCCCCATCTAGAAGAAACCATCAAAGCAGGCTGATAAAGAGCAATAAAAACGTGTTAGCAATCCAATAGCGAAGCACTTTCATACAAAATTTACCGAATTCTGTCATTTCAATGTCTGGAAAACACATACATCATGTTAATGGTCCCAACACACACAGATAGTTGTGTATAGAAGAGTGTGTGTTTATATGAACCTCTCGCACACACTAAAAACACGCGTTAAACCTTTTACAACACCACAGCATGACTTGCTAAAACACATTAATTACACATTAATTGTCTGCATTGCCCTTTTAAAAGATCATATTGACGTTTAATAGTTAATTGCAGAGATTTTGAAGTAATCGCAATATCGCGTGTCTTATTTAGAAAACTTTAACTATGTTTCGACTCAAGTAAAAACTCATTTTACGAGCAGCTAATATGCTAATGCTAAAACGGTTCACATAACTCCATAAACACCAAACAGCGCCGCGCGCACACAGAAACGCATCTAGTGTGATCATATAAAGTGTATAAGTATAATTCTGGTGTGTGTGAGTGGCTTAATGGACTGTTTTCGTGTGTTTTAGTGACATCGCTGACAGAAATCCGTTAGCTGTTAGCCGCTAGCAGCGCGCGCTCCTCTCACGCCCGCGTCTCTCACCGTCTCCTCCGCGTCGATGTCGATTTTAAACGTCTGCTGCTGGAGGGTTTTCAGCGTGATCTGCATTTTCACGTTCTTCCGTGTCGCCGGTGTGGAAACTGATCGAGGGCTGGATCGCTGGATGTGTGTTTTTCGCCGTGGCTCATCACAACCTGATCGCCGCCATTACGCGCATAAACACTCGACGGCCCGGCCCCCCTCGCGTCACACGGCGCATGCGCTGCGAATTCGTCACTACAAACAGGGCTGCTGGGAAATTGAGTTTTTGTTGAATATAAAATATACCTTTTTCTTATGGTATACTAAACGTTATCAGGATCTCATTATGGAGGACCAAAGCTGCAGAAATAAAAAATGAATGAATTAATAAATAAATAAATGTGATAATAAGAAAATAAATAAAACAATAAACCACTTGATAAAATAAATATGATTCATTTTTAATCAAATAAATGTTTGTATTATTTTATGTTGAGATTTATTTATTCCCACATGTATTAGTTTGATTGATTTATTAATTTATTTATTCTTTTTTATTTTCTGCAGGTTTTACCCTAACCTGACATCCCAACTCTACAGGGATTGGCATCATCAGTCGATGTTTTGCATGTTTTCAAAGCTTCCACTGCCGCACCTCCTCGAATGGAAACGCAACAGATGCACAAACAACAGGGGCCTCGAACACGTGTTTACGTCACTGAGTGACTCAACCTGAGGCTCAAACTGCCAAGAGACTCTGGGAATCAGGCAGGAATACGAATAATCCTGCACAGTCAATAATCACGTAATATCTATAACGGAAATACACACTCCATTCATTTTCTCCATAGAAAATATATATATAGTCGGCCCTATACTGTGAGCTACGAGGCTGTTAATCGATGGTATTTGCTTCTGCTTCGCTTTGTTTCAACTCAGTTTTTTAAATAAAAGTGTTTAAAACCTGAATTTGTGGTGAAAAACTACATTACCCATGATGCTGTGCAGCAAATTCCACCAATCAGAGAGGCGCTGTGAGTAAATGCACCAAAAGAGCGGGCTCCGCCCACTAACCATGAAGGCTTTCAAAACACTTAAATATTTCAATGCATATTTTGCAATAAACTTCAAATGTATTGTTTATATATATATATATATATATATATATATATATATATATAGGCTATATATATATATATATATATATATCAGATCAACATTTTTAAATGAGTAGTTTTATATTTATCCATCTAATTATGCTGTTCGCAATGCATCGTGGGATTGTAGTTCTTTCCCTCACTAAAGCTGATAAGTTCACAATCTTGTATTTTTGTCCGATTTCAATGGTTATTTTCTTCTACTTAATGTTTGCAATGTTGTTGTTATTTTCGTTGTAGCTTATTGGTTTGTTTTATTGCTTATAAATTGCTTTTATTGCTTTTTTTTTTTTTAAATCCCTATGGGAGAAATGAATGGAAAAGATACTTCCGGAACCAACCCCTAAAATAAACTACCGGAGAAACGTTTGTTCATAACTTTAAGAGAACCTTTCTAGAATGTTCTGAGAACGTTCCCGGTTTGCTGGCATGACACTTAATTGTAGTTTAGTTTAATAATTAATATGCATTGCATAAATGATTGTTAATGCCGTTTGAAATTTCATTCAGTAGACTGAATCTTAATCTAATGCATGAGATGCGAAGTTTGCAGACAGTCCACAGAGTCCGAGAACGATGAATTATACAAAAGGAAGATTTGTCACAGGTTTTAATAAAATATGAAAGGTTTTGCCCTGAAAGACGTGCCCAGGGTTTATACTCTTCATTTCCAGCCACAGTTCAAGCGAACGAGGAAATCCTGCATCGTGTATTCGCCCTCATGTAAGCCTGAATGTGTGCTTTATCTTCTCTGTGAAACACAACTGATGTTCGCTGAGAGTCTCGAAATCACTGACACAAGCATGTAAAACATCTACTTTTGTGTTTCGCAGAAGAAAGAAAGGACATGACGGCGAGTAAATGATGATATTGATCTTTTGCGGTGATTTAGTCACTGGAAAAAAATAACTTGATAAAATCCTCGTAACAATTTGCACTAACACATTTTAAGTATATTTTACTGCTACTCCTCTGTACAACTAACCTGTTATTATCAAGTAAAATCTGCTTACTATTGAACTTAACATTCATGAAGTAGTGGGCTAAATATTACTTAATTATAAATTATTTAATTTCCAATATAGAGTTAAGTAAAATCTCCTTAACTAAGTTAAGTAAATTCAACACAATTAACTTTTTACTCAAATAATATAACACTGAATTAAACCGTGCATTTAAATATGCTTAACTTAGAAATGTGAATAATACAGTAGATGTCATAGACTCCACATCTACATAATAAAAGGTAACATTCGAAACATCGTTTAGTAGAAAATGAATCCAGATGTCACAAAATCGCAAGTTAGCAAACCTTACAATAAAAGCAGTGATAAAACGCTGGAAATACAAGTGGAAAACTTTATTAATTATTCATGCCCTAGTGCATGATGGGAACACCAGTATCAGAACGGTTGAGTAGGTTTTACTTAATTTTATATTGTTGATATTTAACGCTTTAATTTCTACACGCTTGAATTGAGTACGACTATAAAATTTACTTTTTTAAAATAAAATTCTTGCCTGAACTAACTTTTTCATGTAGAAATTACATTTGTTTTTTCTGTAGCATTTACTTCACCACAGAATCGTTTTAAACAGTGTTCCTTTACTGTGGTTAGTTAGTTAGATAGTTAGTTAGTTAGTTAGTTGGCTTGCTTGCTTAGTTGGGGACATTCAACACTATTATTGATCTCCTGCACTGACACCATTATATGAGAACTGAACTGAGCTGACGATGACATCACGGTTTTCTCCTGAGCGGCGTTATATATATATAAATGAACTAAATTAATAACTTTTTTATTTTTTACAACATAAATGAAGCATCATTGAACTTCCTTAAGCTGAACTATGACGCTATTGTCTTCTGGAAACAAACTTTGCTGCATTATTCTCCTGTTATCTCTGGAAAGCTGCTCTGAAACTATCAGTGTTGTAAAAAAAAAAAAAAACGCTATATAAATAAAGATGACTTGACTTGAAGTGTAAATGAATATGTAAATATGTGCTCTCCTTTCCTCTCAAACACACAAACACAAACTGAGAAACAGAGCATCTGATCATAGAGATGTGGATCATCATGTGGACAGATGAGCTCATTAAAACCACAGTTATGATAGTTTGATTATAAAGTATATCTGAGACTATAGACTGTATAGATCTGACTATGTGAGACTATAGACTGTATAGATCTGACTTTGTGAGACTATAGACTGTATAGATCTGACTATGTGAGACTATAGACTGTATAGATCTGACTTTGTGAGACTATAGACTGTATAGATCTGACTATGTGAGACTATAGACTGTATAGATCTGACTTTGTGAGACTATAGACTGTATAGATCTGACTATGTGAGACTATAGACTGTATAGATCTGACTATGTGAGACTATAGACTGTATAGATCTGACTATGTGAGACTATAGACTGTATAGATCTGACTATGTGAGACTATAGTTTGAATGAATCCCTTTTCTTTGACATTACAGTACAGAACGACTCTTATCCTGAACATTGTATAAGCATTCTTGACAGACACACAACAAACATTTAAGATGAACTATTAAAGAAAATGTTTTTTTTTTGTTGAATTTATCATGCTTTAATGAAGCCCTTTTTAAAAAAAATCCCTATGGGAAGAATTAATGGGAAAAAATACTTGAGGTACCAATGCATCAGAAAAAGTGGGCGGGCATTAATCAACGTTACGGTAATAATGTTTGTTCATAACTACGGTATTAATGTTTGTTCATAACTACAATGTTTGTTCATAACTACGGGAATAATGTTTGTTCATAACTACAGTAATAATGTTTGTTCATAACTACGGGAATGATGTTTGTTCATAACTACGGGAATAATGTTTGTTCATAACTACGGTAATAATGTTTGTTCATAACTACGGGAATGATGTTTGTTCATAACTACGGTAATAATGTTTGTTCATAACTACAGTAATAATGTTTGTTCATAACTACGGGAATGATGTTTGTTCATAACTACGGTAATAATGTTTGTTCATAACTACGGTAATAATGTTTGTTCATAACTACGGTAATAATGTTTGTTCATAACTACGGGAATGATGTTTGTTCATAACTACGGTAATAATGTTTGTTCATAACTACGGGAATGATGTTTGTTCATAACTACGGGAATAATGTTTGTTCATAACTACGGGAATAATGTTTGTTCATAACTACGGTAATAATGTTTGTTCATAACTACGGTAATGATGTTTGTTCATAACTACGGTAATGATGTTTGTTCATAACTACGGGAATAATGTTTGTTCATAACTACGGGAATAATGTTTGTTCATAACTACGGTAATGATGTTTGTTCATAACTACGGGAATAATGTTTGTTCATAACTACGGGAATAATGTTTGTTCATAACTACGTTAATAATGTTTGTTCATAACTACGTTAATAATGTTTGTTCATAACTACGTTAATAATGTTTGTTCATAACTACGGGAATGATGTTTGTTCATAACTACGTTAATAATGTTTGTTCATAACTACGTTAATAATGTTTGTTCATAACTACGGGAATAATGTTTGATCATAACTACGTTAATAATGTTTGTTCATAACTACATTAATAATGTTTGTTCATAACTACGTTAATAATGTTTGTTCATAACTACGTTAATAATGTTTGTTCATAACTACGGGAATGATGTTTGTTCATAACTACGGGAATAATGTTTGTTCATAACTACGTTAATAATGTTTGTTCATAAAAAAAAAAAAAAATTCATTCAGCAGAATTAATAACTTAAATGCATAAAGGATGATTGAAGCGGCAGTCGCACTGGTTTGATCCTGACATGAACATGTGTTTTAATTTCCAGCACTAAATTGAAGGATGGGAGTGTTCCTGAGAAACGTGTGGTTCTCATCAGACTCTTCTTTGGTTGTTTAAAGGGTCTCCAGGGTTTCCTTCCTTCCACCGAAACACTCGTCTGATGTTCTGATCCGCTGATCCCTCATGTCTGGCAGATATTTTTAAAAGATGATGTTATATCTGTGAAATAAAAGCAGCTCTGGAATGTCCTCGTCTCGTCTGCTGGGTTTCAGACGGGATTTCTTTATCATGGGACGGCCGTGAGACAGTGTGTTTGTGTGCATTTCATACACAAATATACAATATCAATAGACAAAACACCCAATGAAAATGAAATGTTCTTGCTCTCATGATTCAATATTTATTTTGTAAGGTTCTCTCACAGTTATGAACAATCGTTCTTCCAGTTACGTTCTTTGATTACCTGGTCTTTAATAATGTTATGAAAAGGTTAGTACAAAAACATGATTTGTTTCTTCTGAAATGTTTCAGTTGGACGTTCGTCTGCCGTTTTTTAAACGTGACTGTTTTAGAATGTTACATTCAAAAGTAACATTCCCATAACGTTGGAAGAATGATACAATGTTTACACTTTTTTAAACATTCAAAATTCCTGAACATTCAGAGAACATTTACGTTGTCATAAGTTAATGGGAACGTTCTACATATTTTTGTAAAGATGATTTGAATACATTTTGAATTTATGATTTTGATGATTTTGAATAAGAGCGTCTGTCAAGGGCATGTATAATATGCAAGTACATTTTCCTTTCTTTTTTTTAATCAAAATGTTCAAAAAACATATTTTAAGAGGTTTTTCTTCAAAAATTCATTAATTGGAATCATATATGATATTTTATATGATTATATGAATACATAGCCTTTGAATTGGAATCATATCAGTCATGTATACAATACAGTTTTATGGTTTTCTTATCACACAACAACAAAATGGCTTTCTGCGTGTTTGATTTGATGAACAAAATGATTTCAAATAATAATTGTAATATAATAATATAATAACACTTTACAAGAAGGTCTCATTTGGACAATATCCACTAACAGCTCCTGTATTGACGCCTTGAAGGTCAAAGCTTTATCAGGGACGTTCATCATCATCCATCATCTTCACACTGAACTGAGTCTGCAGGGTTTGTCCTCCTCGACCCTGAGGAACCGTTCAGTCAGAAACACTGACTCCGGCTCCTGGCGTTCTGCAGATCAAGTCTCCTGTGGAAAGTCTCTGTGGGATTTATCCGGGTTTTCCTCTGACCTCATAACACTGGAACCGGGAAACACCAAAACTGCATTGTATTTCAACACCTCATGACACTTTGTCCGTTTATTTCTCTCCTCGAGACGCGTTATAATAACATTATGATAACACTGACACTCCACAGGGGTTTCCAAGATAAAGAGGGATGTCAAATGTAGGAAATATGTCCTTAAATCATTGAGTTTTGAGGAAATGTGTTCTCTGTTCTGAGAGAAATGCTTCTAAAGTCTGGTTTTAAATGCGTGTGCCTCAGACGTGTACAGTCAATCTGTTCGAGTTGGTTTGTTTTTGAGTTAATAAACAAATCAAGTAAATTTGTCAATGTTCTCAATGTTATGAACAAACGTTCTCCCAGTAACGTTAATAGAACGTTTGTTGAAAGTTATCTGGGCTTTTATAATGTTCTCAAAACGTTCAAACAAAAACTTTATTTATACATTGTTCATGGAACGTTTTTTTTCTGAAATGGACGTTTTGTCTAACACTTTTTAAACGTTAAAGAGAAAATTTAAAAGTAACGTTCCCATAATGTTTTAAAACATCCAAATAACTGGATGTAATGTAAATATAAATATTATCCCATAATCAAAATGTTCAAAAACACATTTTCAGGTTTTTTCATCAAAATATCATGAATTAGAATCATAAATACAACACGTTTTATGGTTTTCTTATCACATAGGAATGTTTGATTTAATGAACAAAATGATTTCAAATAATAATTGTAATAAAATAATTTGGTAAAACTTTACAAGGTGGTTTAATATGTTACAGCATTTATTAACCTTTGTTAATGTCAGTTAATATAAATGTTCGTGTTAGTTCACAGTGCTTATTGTAAAACAAGTCAATAAATGTGTAAAAACAATATAAGAATATGGAAAATCATTTCGCATGATCTTGATGTTTTTTTTTTCTGAAATGGACGTTTTGTCTGACACTTTTTAAACGTTAAAGAGAAAATTTCAAAGTAATGTTCCCATAATCTTTGAAGAAAAATCAAGGAAAATGTTTTAAAACATTCAAATAACTGGATGTAATGTAAATATAAATACAGTATCCCATAATCAAAATGTTCAAAAACACATTTTCAGTTTTTTTCTTCAAAATATCATGAATTGGAATCATAAATACAACACGTTTTATGGTCATCATAGCTCAGACCTGCGAATGCGAGTCCTGCGCAGAAAACGACGGAAGCGCGTGCGTTTAGGTTATCTGATAACTTTATTACCAAGTTAAAAAAAGACAATGAATTACAATATTTACAGAATATAGAGAAATCAAAGGAATAAAACTGTAAACAACCAGTCTAGAAGACATCACAACCCACCATCAGAAATCATCAGGAGTTTCACAGAAGAAGGAGATCTAAGGTCAACTATGGCGCCGAGAGTTAAAGGGAAACCAGGAGAACTAAAGCATATATATATACAGATATCCAGTGTGTCACAAGAGTCTTAAAAGCTTATTTCTGATGGTCTTCTACACGGGCGTCTTTTAGAAAGGCTGGGCTACTCCTTATGAAGGGCTTTTAAGGGTACAAAAGGTTTTTTTTTTCTCTTAACCAGAACATTTACAACAGCTTTGAACAGTGGAGAGCTAAAAACGGAAAGAGACGTCATCTATTGATTTGTATTTTTCTTCTTTTTTTTGTTAAGTTAAATATCAGAACAACACTTAAAGGAACAGACCCCGTTCAGTTTCAAACACTTAGCTTGGAGTTTATACACGGCTGCAAAACGGCATGCAGATTACCCAGAAGGCAACTGGGTTTCGCCCTCAGCAATGTCCAGTCATTGCTCGGGAAAGACAATCATATCTTGCTTTGGGACTTTGGGAAGCGACACTTTTGGTACCGAGGAGAGGTTCTGTTTGACCGATGACCGATGCGCTCGTGGATCCAGAAGCGTCTAACGTGTAAGGCTTTGGGGTTTTTCGAGCAGCAACTTCCATCACGTACAATCTCAGCCTTACGGGGGAAAAGCTTCCGGAGAAATCCCTCTTTTAAAGGAACGATCCGAGTTCAAGAGCCGGAAGTGACGGGATCATGTTTGCGGTGCAGTGAAACACTGAATCTCGCATCTTCGTTCCAGTGTAAAAACTCTTGCTTGTTCTGAACCCGGAATATTCCTTTAAACATCCGTACGGGAGGAAAATCTACCGGAGATCGGCAGAAACACGGGATTATTTCATCCATCGATGTTCAACACGTCTGGTTTTAAATCGTTATTAAAGTGAAGTGGAAGTGAGCCGGGAAGAGGTCGAAATCCTCAAGAAAAGTAGCAATTTGCTACAATTTTTTTTTTGGGGGGGGGGGGGGGGGCAAGTGTTGATACTCTAAAATCATGTCTAAAAGAATCAAGATTATCTAGATAAACAACTATTCCTCAAGGAATTCGGCTACGGGAAGATTAACACAAGGCTAAAATGTAAAAAAAACTGAAACCGCGTGTCGGCGTTCCGACCGAATCCGAAACCCTTCCCGCGTTTCGTATGGATTCGCCTCTGGTTTCTCGTCTGTGACGAACGTGACGCGCGACACACACCGTCTTGAAGACTATCAGTGTGTGTGTGCGCGTTCACCGCGGCGGAAGACATTCGATTCGTATCGTACGCTGTTATCTTTCATAAACCAATGGGAAAGTGCATTGAAAGGAACATGAGAGAAGGGCTTTGACTGTGGAAAATCTGACTCGGGATTCGATCGGAACATCGACTTCGCGGTTTCATTCACTATTGGTTACCAATATATCAACATCTGTCCTGAGGGACCAAGTCACACTTTGTAAAATTCAGTGTAAGATTCAGCAACTGAACACACATCTACCGATACTCCAAATCTAGCTTTTTTTTAAACCAAAAAACAAGCAGCCAAAACAAAAGAGAAACAGACGGACAAACGTACGACATTCTTAACCGCGTCTAAAGCCAAACGACGTGTCTCACTACAGCTTTCCTTTCGCTCCTAAGGGTCGTTGTTTTTGGTCTCCAGCGTCTTTTCCTCTTCCTGGTTCTGAGTCGGACTCTTGGATTGGTCAGATTGATCCGCCCCCGCAGCGTCCACAGTGTCGGTGGATTGGTCGATCCCCCTGTCAATCACAGCTGCTGGGCCAATCAGAGGCAGAGCTGATGAGGGAACAGGACTGTCTTCTTTCTTGCTGCCGTTAACAGTCCTGAAAACATCAGACGTGTGTTCAGCTTTACTGGCTGATTAATGTGTAAAGGGTTAAAGGGTTAATTCAGCCGAGAACTAAAGTTACTCGCCCTCACGTCGTTCCAAACATCCAAACACGTTAACATCCGATTCCTGACCTCAAGTATTCGATTCCAGATTCCCAACCCTACAACTCAAGATTGTCAAATAAATCTAAACGCACTTAAATTTGGTCAAACAGAAGCTCAAGAACCAATGAGGTTTGTTCTCGCGTGTGAAACAATCTTCTGTTTATGATTCATATGCGAATCAAAGCCTAAATTCAGTCCGTTCATCAAATAAAGAAATCGTGTCTCTTCAGAAACCTTGGATTAAACCGCTTCATTCATATGGAGTTATTTGACCATCTCTTTATAAATGTTGTGAAGCGAGTTTCAGCGGAGGCACAGAAATCAAAGAAAGTCGTGTTTTGACGATGTACGGGTTTGGAACGACACGAGGGCGAGTAATTAATGACTTGATTTGAATCGTGAGACTCACATGCCGTGTCGAAGGACGTGTCGTTCCCATTCGATGCTCAGCGTGAACGTGCGTCCGCAGAACTCACACGGATAGCGTTTCACAGGAGACTCCGGAGCGCCTGAAACACCAGCACAACTTTAACACAATATTCACTGAGCGAACGAGAAAAAAGCTTCAACATGTCTTCAGGATCTTTCAACAACCAATTTAGTGACATTTTACATTTACATTCATGCATTAGACTGATGCTTTTATCTAACGAACACTGCGATCCCTGGGAATCGAACACATGGCATCGGCATCGGGATTTACAGTAAAGCTTTAGCTCAGGTAATATATACATATATATATCAGTATTTCATTCAGTAGATATTTCTTCTTAACCCAGGGTTCGTACAGACACTGTAAAATCAAATTCCAGGACTTTAAGCACGACTTTTTTGGTTTTCAAGGGATACAATCAGAGATCTCACATATCAGACGGGTCGCAGCGCTGATTTTGTGTGAATAGGTTGCTTTATCAATAAAATTAAACACTCATTTCACATATCTGTTCTCAGACACCAGTGATAACATGAGCTCAACACTCTTTCTCTTCTCAAAGCTCAAATCTAACTGGACGGCCTGTTTCATAACGGGGCGATGGCGGTGTAAGAATTGAGAAATTAGGAGATGGCGGACAGTCTGGCTGAAGAGCGACCAGACCCTGAGAGGACAAAGGACCTGTCTGGAAATTAACATTTGAACTCCTCCTCGTGCACTATCGAGACGAAAGTCTCACCTCCGAGTAGGGTTGCAAAATTTCCAGAAATTTTGGAAACTTTTCAGGATTATTTGGAAACTTTCGGAAACTTTTCAGGATTATTTGGAAATTTTCAGTTTTTGATATTCACTTTTAGAAAGTTTCTGGAAATTTACCAGAAATATTCAGCCCCTTTGCAACCCTACCTCCGAGTCATCTTAATCTACATCTCTTTCCCTCATCCCCCTCTCCTTCTCCCCCATGCGAAGATCACCAAAAACTCATCGTTTAATGTGAATGATTAACATTGAGTATTATACATATTTAGTATCATTTGAAATGTCTCAGTGCGACTGGTACAAATGTCTCATTTCCAAATGAGTCAAACAAAAGATAATAAGGCTTTTAAGAGCTTAGACAGAACTGGCACACAAAGGAAAGTGGTCTCTAGACAAATGCCCCCCTGTAACCTCTGAATGCAAATGTCCATGTTTCCGTGTGAATTCAACAAGAAGATCGGGGCCTTCTGTTACTCAGATGAGCCCATGATGTTGAAGGACCTCAAAGAATTCAGCATCATGTACTTCTTAATGTTGGTTCGCATCTCTTCTCTTTAATCTAGAGCTTTTGATGTTTTGTATCGATTATCTTTGAACTGATTATGAAATTGGCATGATACATTTACCTGACATAATAAATTGTTACATTTGATTATTCTAACTGACTTTGGCATTATTTTCATTAAAGAGTTAAAAGGAATAGTCAAACATTCGCTCACATTTAATGATGCACAGATATCATTAAAACCTTTTCATTTATGGAGTCAGATAAAATAAGAGAAAATACATATTCAAATGTATTGCATTTAATCCAAAAATACTTTGCCTCGAGAAAAGGCCAGTAACGCGTAGAGACCTTCCGCGCTGGTCGGATGCCGGCTTTGGGCCGATCGAGCGCGAGCTTACAGCGGAAAAAATCAACAATTCTTGCTCTGTCGCGCTGTGATTGATCGCCCAGTGTGATTGGCTCTATAGGAGTCTATGTTTTCGGGATCAATTGTTTCGTACATTTACGTCGCCTAATCGTGACGTTTTGTGTAAAAGGCCCGTGATGTGAGACACTGCAGACAAAACCATTGTTTTCTTCAGATTTGAGCTCAATATTTCTGTAAATGGAACACGCAAGCTGATTTGCTAAGGTTTGCGCTCGTCCATGTACTGGTGTACTTTGCGCCATTATTTATCGCCCAAAAAAAGGATTGATAACCCCCCTTAGGGTAAACAGAACACAACCAACATGAATGCATTGCAGATATCATTAATGTCAATATTTTAATGAATTTAGTCTGATTGGAGGAGACTCAGAATGCTAAATCCTGACTGGAGACAGGTGGAGCTGGGGAGGGAGGAGGGTCATTCGCTCCTGATAATACTGAAGGAGATATGAATACAGTGATAGGCGTCGTATTCCTATAGGCAGACGTGTATCAGCTGAGAGGCACTGATGTGAGCTTGACTAACGTGACCTTCATGACCTAGCGTGACGCTACGTTTGATAGCGTTATATCTTTGACCCATTATCTTTACCCAGACTGAGTGAATCTGCTGAACTGTTACCTGTGTCCTCCGTCTCGTCCGGAAGCTTCTCCTCCTCTTCCTCATCCATCATCTCCTCCTCCTCCTCTTCCTCTTCGTCTGCCTCCTCTTCTTCTCTCTCCTCATCCTCGCTGCTGTTCGCGTCCTTCATCTTGTCCTTCATCAGCTCCAGCTGGTCCAGGTTCACCTGCCCCACCAGCTCAAAGTTACGGATCACCTGCGGATCAATTGGAATATGGTATAAAACGTTTGTGAATAAAGCAGCGTTTCCATCCCATCACAAGTGGACACACCCCCTACTGCTGACTGGCTCACTCTCCTTTCTCCCCCATCATGAGTGGACACGCCCCCTACTGCTGACTGGCTCACTCTCTCTCCTCCCCCATCATGAGTGGACACGCCCCCCACTGCTGACTGGCTACAAGTGTGTTGTGCTGCTCGGTCCAATCCACTTTCAATAACATTTCTCAAAAATCGCTTACTGCACCTTTAAACGTAACTTTAGTCTTAAAATAAACATGCAGAAAGTACACAGAAGCATAAACACAGCTTCACACCACGTTATGTAGGTCAGAACAGGCACCTTGTGTTCCTCTCGCAGGTGAGCCTCCAGCTCGTGCAGAAGCTTGCTGTCGTAGTAGCAGAGCTGGCACTGATACGGCTTCAGCTCCTCGTGCTTCTGGATGTGCATCTGCAGGTTCTGCTCGCTGGAGCAGGTGAAGGTGCATTTATGACAGCGGAAGACCAGGCCCTCCAGGTGACGGGACAGCTTCGAGCGCGAGACCTCCAGCGGCGCTACGCGCTCCTCTGAGACACACACACACACACACAATCAGTCCCGGAAACCTTTTATTCTTAATGCATCACAACTCTTCCAGCATGGAGCTTTTCATTTAATAATTTGTTTTCTCTTGGGTGGGTGGGGTACAATATTTTTTCAGTATTCTCCTGTTTTTTTTTAAAGAAAAAAGGAAAAAAAAGCGAGGTTATGCATGTGACGTCACTGTCAGCCGGAGTGAGTGCGGTTACACACACTGAGTGGCAGAAAGAAACACTGAGTGGCAGAAACACTGAGTGGCAGAAACACTGAGTGGCAGAGACACTGAGTGGCAGAGACACTGAGTGGCAGAAACACTGAGTGGCAGAGACAGTGAGTGGCAGAAACACTGAGTGGCAGAAACACTGAGTGGCAGAAACACTGAGTGAGACAGTGAGTGGCAGAAACACTGAGTGGCAGAGACAGTGAGTGGCAGAGACACTGAGTGGCAGAGACACTGAGTGGCAGAAACACTGAGTGGCAGAGACAGTGAGTGGCAGAAACACTGAGTGGCAGAAACACTGAGTGGCAGAAACACTGAGTGAGACAGTGAGTGGCAGAAACACTGAGTGGCAGAGACAGTGAGTGGCAGAGACACTGAGTGGCAGAGACAGTGAGTGGCAGAGACATTGAGTGGCAGAGACATTGAGTGGCAGAAAGACTTGAGTGGCAGAGACAGTGAGTGGCAGAGACAGTGAGTGGCAGAGACATTGAGTGGCAGAAACACTGAGTGGCAGAAACACTGAGTGGCGGAGACACTGAGTGGCAGAAACACTGAGTGGCAGAGACACTGAGTGGCAGAGACATTGAGTGGCAGAAACACTGAGTGGCAGAAACACTGAGTGGCAGAAAGAAACACTGAGTGGCGGAGACAGTGAGTGGCAGAGACACTGAGTGGCAGAAACACTGAGTGGCAGAAACACTGAGTGGCAGAGACACTGAGTGGCAGAAACACTGAGTGGCGGAGACACTGAGTGGCAGAAACACTTGAGTGGCAGAAACACTTGAGTGGCAGCATTGGTTTTCAGCCGCGAGTAAAGTAAGGAAAAAAATTATAAAAAAATCACTGAACCAATGAGTTAAATGACCCACTGAACACAGAGAGCCAAAAGAAAACCAACATCGAAATAAATTGATGAAACGCTAATAATGAAATGATTAGAAATGAGGAGTGTGTCACCTCTGTGCAGGACGATGTGGTCGATCATGCTGGTCTTGTGTTTGCTGTGGTAAAGACAGAAGGGGCATCGAAGGTCTTTGAGAAGCTCCTCCGATCCACTGCTGTGACCGCCTTCCACATGCAGTGTGAACGTAGACCTGACACACACACACACACACACACACACACACACACACACACACACACAGGGATATTCTGATGATTAGATTCCAAGCATTTTAAGATCAGGGTTTCTCAAACTGGGGTTTGCGAGTGGATGAAAAGCTAATATAATAGCTCTCAAAATAAAATAAAATAAAGAATTATAAAATATAAGAATTATAAGACAAAAATGAAATGTTTTATAATTTTATGATAACGTAAAATTTAAATAAATAAAAAAATTAAAACGAATCAAAAAGAGTTGAAGAAAAGCTAATAAGGAAACCATGAAAACGTAAATTTAAAATAGAGTTTCAAAACCAAAACAAAGTTAAAAAGAAAATAATACAAATATTTTAAAAAACAACATACTAAAATTAAATGTTATCATGTAATGTTAATGTCAATGTCAAATCAAAAAGAGTTGAAGAATAGCTACTAAGGAAATCCCGCTTTTAATGATGAGCTTAAAGGGTTAGTTCACCCAAAAATGAAAATTCTGTCAGTAATTACTCACCCTCATGTTGTTCCAACCATGTAAGTCTTTCGTTCATCTTCGGAACACAAATTAAGATATTTTTGATGAAATCTGACAGAATTTTGACTCCTCCATAGGCTTCCAGTGTGACCGAAACTCACCGGCCCAGAATAGTTATTAAAACATCGTTAAAATAGTCCAAGTAACTACAGTGGCACTACATTAAGTTTATCATGCGACGAGCAGGGCCGGATTATCCATAGACGGGATTGGGCGAGTGCCCTGGGGCACCAGCCGATAGGGGGGCACCAAGTGATTAAGATAATGACTAGACTTTAAAATATTTTTCATGTTTTGTATATATATTATTTTGCTGGAAGAGATGCAGATACAAAATGAACAGTTAATGATACAATATATACAGAGAGAATATTAATTATATCCATAAAGAATTGACCGTTCGCAAAACCCCGCCCTCGAACGGTCCTCGTCCAATCCTAGCTCAGCAACTGTAACTAAGGAGAAGGACCCCCGTGACCGTCAAACATTGCGATTTTCAGCAAGATAGTGAAACGATGCGCCTATGGCACCTGCAAGTCTGACACCAGGTACCCCAAAAGTTTATAGGGAGGGGTCGTTTTTTTTTTCGCCTTTCCAAAGCCCAATTAAGATCCAAGCGGAAAGATGCCGACAATGGATTAAGACAACCCCGACAACCTCACTCATGGGCGTCAGTTTGGTTTGAAATGTGCTGGGGACAGAGACGCATTCGGAAGTGCATTTTCAGAAGTGCTGGGAATAATGACGCATTATTTATTTTTTTCTCTTTCGCGCAGGTCATGTTTTGAAAGACGATGTCCTGTAGCTTACTAATGTAAATAAATAAAAATGTACACAAAAATGTGATATCCAACTCGTTTTATGAATAAGAAAGCCTTAAGTTTTCAAAAAGCATTAGACATCTCTGACCCACTAATCTACTTCATAAGTACCATGCTGACAATATGACATGACGTGGTTTAACAATGATTACCAAATTTCTCTCTCATATTGCTCCTCATAACCACTGAAAACGGTCAAAAAATCGAACCAAAAGTCCAGGTTAAAGTTAAGGACGTTATCTGACATTAAGCGCTGCGTTTCTGCTTCACATTTTCAGCAGGGCAGCGTGGGTTGTGGGTTGGGCTGTGGGTTGACTCCACACGGTTCTCATGGGGTTTATACTAACGTGAAAAAGCTTTACGTGGCTTAATGTACCTAAACAACGATCACCAAATTTCTCTCTCATATTGCTCCTCATAACCACTGAAAACTGTAAAAAAAAAAAAAATATTCAAATGTTGTCACCCAGGGGCACTACACGGTGTTAATCCGGGCCTGGCGACGAGAATACTTTTTGTGCACAAAAACAAACAAAAATAACGACTTTATTCCACTTTTCATTTCCTTCTCTCTGGGCCTCGTAGTGTTTTTGCGCTGCGCGTCTGTGTTGCACGTCATCACGCAACACACACATGACCGGCGTCGGCCAATAGTGAGCCTACGTGGTGACGTGTAACACAGACGCGCTGCGCAAAAACACTACGCGAACCAACTAGACATCCAGAGAGAAGGAAATGAATAGTGGAATTAAGTCGTTATTTTTGTTTGTTTTTGCGCACAAAAAGTATTCTCGTCGCTTGATATACTTAAGATTGAGCCACTGGAGTCACTTGGACTATATTAACGATCTCTTTAATAACTTTTCTGGGCCAGCAAGTTTCGGTCACACTGGAAGCCTATGGAGGAGTGAAACATGGCTCAGATTTCATCAAAAATATCTTAATTTGTGTTCCGAAGATGAACGAAGGTCTTACGCGGTTGGAACAACATGAGGGTGAGTAATTACTGACAGAATTTTAATTTTTGGGTGAACTAACCCTTTAAATGCGAGTCCGTTGGGATAAAAGCGTAGAGATGAAGATCGTACTTGTAGCAGGTGAAGAAGGAGCAGTCTTTGCACTTGAAGAGCTTCTTCCCCCCGTGCCGGTCCCGGTAGTGTCTGCGCAGACTCTGCATGTACCCGGAGCTGAACTCACAGAACTCGCAGGTGAGGATGGAGTCGGGTCGGGCCGGAGCAGCGGGAGCGTCGGGAAGAGGAGGAAGAGGAGGAGGAGGAGGAGGAGAAACGTCGGCCTGGACTCGAGACGCCTGCTGGAAGTGACTGAGCTGCTGCTGAACATCTGCAGGCTCCAGATACGCCAGAGACTCTGAGACGAGACGACGGGGTCATGAAACAGACGTGAACAGATATGTACATCACTGAAAACACTAAAAACAATGTGGTAATCGGTTATTTTTGCGTTTATCAGAGCAATTTTGTACTTCCGGGTTGAAAAGCAAAGTCGAGGCAACGTCAGGGAATGTGAGGTAGAAGCCCCTTCGGAGTGTGTGATTGGCTGAATGTGAGGTGGAAGCCCCTTCGGAGTGTGTGATTGGCTGAATGTGAGGTGGAAGCGCCTTCGGAGTGTGTGATTGGCTGAATGTGAGGGAGAAGCCCCTTCGGAGTGTGTGGTTGGCTGAATGTGAGGTGGAAGCCCCTTCGGAGTGTGTGATTGGCTGAATGTGAGGTAGAAGCCCCTTCGGAGTGTGTGATTGGCTGAATGTGAGGGAGAATCCCCTTCGGAGTGTGTGATTGGCTGAATGTGAGGTGGAAGCCCCTTCGGAGTGTGTGATTGGCTGAATGTGAGGGCGAAGCCCCTTCGGAGAGTATGATTGGCTGAATGTGAGGTAGAAGCGCCTTCGGAGTGTGTGATTGGCTGAATGTGAGGTAGAAGCGCCTTCGGAGTGTGTGATTGGCTGAATGTGAGGTGGAAGCGCCTTCGGAGTGTGTGATTGGCTGAATGTGAGGTAGAAGCCCCTTCGGAGTGTGTGATTGGCTGAATGTGAGGGCGAAGCCCCTTCGGAGTGTGTGATTGGCTGAATGTGAGGTAGAAGCCCCTTCGGAGTGTGTGATTGGCTGAATGTGAGGGCGAAGCCCCTTCGGAGAGTATGATTGGCTGAATGTGCGGTAGAAGCCCCTTCGGAGTGTGTGATTGGCTGAATGTGAGGTGGAAGCGCCTTCGGAGTGTGTGATTGGCTGAATGTGAGGTAGAAGCGCCTTCGGAGTGTGTGGTTGGCTGAATGTGAGGTAGAAGCGCCTTCGGAGTGTGTGATTGGCTGAATGTGAGGTGGAAGCCCCTTCGGAGTGTGTGGTTGGCTGAATGTGAGGTAGAAGCGCCTTCGGAGTGTGTGATTGGCTGAATGTGAGGTAGAAGCGCCTTCGGAGTGTGTGGTTGGCTGAATGTGAGGTAGAAGCGCCTTCGGAGTGTGTGGTTGGCTGAATGTGAGGGAGAAGCCCCTTCGGAGAGTGTGATTGGCTGAATGTGAGGTGGAAGCGCCTTCGGAGTGTGTGATTGGCTGAATGTGAGGGCGAAGCCCCTTCGGAGAGTATGATTGGCTGAATGTGCGGTAGAAGCCCCTTCAGAGTGTGTGATTGGCTGAATGTGAGGTGGAAGCGCCTTCGGAGTGTGTGATTGGCTGAATGTGAGGTAGAAGCGCCTTCGGAGTGTGTGGTTGGCTGAATGTGAGGTAGAAGCGCCTTCGGAGTGTGTGATTGGCTGAATGTGAGGTGGAAGCCCCTTCGGAGTGTGTGGTTGGCTGAATGTGAGGTAGAAGCGCCTTCGGAGTGTGTGATTGGCTGAATGTGAGGTAGAAGCGCCTTCGGAGTGTGTGGTTGGCTGAATGTGAGGTAGAAGCGCCTTCGGAGTGTGTGGTTGGCTGAATGTGAGGGAGAAGCCCCTTCGGAGAGTGTGATTGGCTGAATGTGAGGTGGAAGCGCCTTCGGAGTGTGTGGTTGGCTGAATGTGAGGTAGAAGCGCCTTCGGAGTGTGTGGTTGGCTGAATGTGAGGTGGAAGCCCCTTCGGAGTGTGTGATTGGCTGAATGTGAGGTGGAAGCCCCTTCGGAGTGTGTGATTGGCTGAATGTGAGGTAGAAGCGCCTTCGGAGTGTGTGATTGGCTGAATGTGAGGGAGAAGCCCCTTCGGAGTGTGTGATTGGCTGAATGTGAGGTGGAAGCCCCTTCGGAGTGTGTGATTGGCTGAATGTGAGGGAGAAGCCCCTTCGGAGTGTTTGATTGGCTGAATGTGAGGTAGAAGCGCCTTCGGAGTGTGTGGTTGGCTGAATGTGAGGTGGAAGCGCCTTCGGAGTGTGTGATTGGCTGAATGTGAGGTGGAAGCGCCTTCGGAGTGTGTGATTGGCTGAATGTGAGGGAGAAGCCCCTTCGGAGTGTGTGATTGGCTGAATGTGAGATAGAATAGCCCCCAACCCCCCTAGCAAGATCACTTTTGGGACCTCTGTATTTATCAAAACCTGCGCCACACATGACTCCCCCCCCCGAGCCCCCCCAGGCTCCCCCAGCGTGTGTGTGTGT
>NC_140231.1:36135900-36185900 GCF_951802725.1 Rutilus rutilus
AACATCCATGTCCCAAACACACAATTATAATGATGTTCTCATGATAATTATGTAGCCGATCTGACAGACTTGCTCTGCACATTAACTGTATTTTCCTTTTTTGAAGTGATTCCAATCATATTTCAAGCAGTTCAAACCCATCATGGTTTTGAGTGTTTGGCTAAACCATCTGTTTTTGTGTGCAGATCTCAGAGCCTAGGCTGCCTACAGAGACGCGCTTTTTTGACAGCCTGCTTATGGGGGGGGGGGGGGGGGGGCAGCTATCGGATCGTTAGAAAAGATTAGATGAATTTGAACATTTATTTTTGGGCCTGAAATCGCTGATACCACCTTTAATATATCGGACAAATTGTCTTATTCGGCCGATAATGATAACATTAAAAATGATCATATCTCGGCCGATGCCCATATGGTGGCCGATATATCGTGCATCACTAGTTTACATGCATTTTCACATAGAATTACTGTAATAATACATTAGCACTCACAAGTCATTAACAACAAAACCCTGGGAAGATTCGGGACGTGTGAACGATTCCACAAGGGAAAAAAACACTAATGATAAGGATTCACTTCAGTACGACGGAGAAACCGACTAGTGTTTCAGAACAAAACGTACAATTACATCCAATAAAGAATGAAAACAAACAGCAAAATCAACCTAAATATGTGTTATATCTATATTTGATCTCAGTTTTACTTCAATTAAGTTTTAGTTTACATGCATTTTCACATAGAATAACTGTAAAGCGCTCACAGGTGTGCTGGTCATTAACAACTAACTCCCTGGGAAGATTCGGGACGTCTAAACGATTCCACAAGGAAAAGAAAAACACTAATGATAACTAGTGAAAGAAACGTCTCTCTTCAGAAGATCCCTGCTTTAGCGCTGAGACTCTGACAAAACAGCCGTCTCCAACAGGGATCTTGGGAATCAGTGTTTTTTATCCCGGTTCCCGTGTGGCACATGAATGCGGCACTTTCTGGGTCACGGAACATCCAGTCAAGACGGATTTACTCCAGGGAACCAAACAAAGGTCCTGCGCTTCAGACGAGACTAACTGCTCTGTCAGAGCATCTCACAGGAAGTAAATGAGGAGACGAATCTGCATTCTTACGAACGTTTTCCCTCGGGATTCTATTTATCTTTAGTGCTATTTTAGTGCTTTAAACCCCAAACGGTGATGTGCAGGACCTGTGATGAGACTCGGACTCACTTGTGTCTGAAGGGCGAGGCGAAGTGGCAGAACTGGCAGCTGTATTTGTGGCTTCTGTTGACGAGTGCGACGGCCGAGTGGCTCCTCTCGTGCGAGCGAAGGCCCTGCATGGACATGAACATGCGGTTGCACATCCCACACGGATGACCGGGAAGAGCACGAGGCTTTTCCGGCTCCGGCGGGCCCACGATCGGCCCCGTTTCCACCGGCTCCTCGGTCTCCATGGCGACTGAAGTCTCCGAAGGGTCAGGGGTCGCCGCATCCACATCCTCCACCTCGCCGTTGGTTATTCCGGGAACGGGAATGGGATTGGGAACGGGAACATGCGTCTCTGCTGCTTCCTGCTGTCAGAGGAAAGTACTGAAATTAGTCATCCAGTCATATTAAATGAACTCCTGTCTGCTCACCTTCAGGCTGCATTTATTTAATCAAAACTAGATGTATTATGAAATTGTGAAATATTACAATTCAAAATTGTTTTCTTTGTGAATCTATAGTAAACTGTCATTTATTCCTGAGATTTTCAGCATCATTACTCCAGTCTTCAGTCACATGATCCTTCAGAAATCATTCTAATATGATGCAGGAAACATTTATGATTATTATCAATGTGGAAAACACTTCATGTGGAAACTGTGATACACCAATTGAAAAGTTTGGGGTCAGTAAGATTTATTAAAAAATAATTATTATTGTATTCAGCAAGGACCCATTAAATTGATCAAAAGTGACAGTAAAGACATTTATGTTACAAAAGATTTCTATTAAACGGGTTTTTTTAAAAAGTTTTTCTAAAAAATCATGAAAATAAGAAACATATTAAGCAACAAAAACCAAACCAGCATATTAAAATGATTTTAGAATGAACTTTATCCAGGGCTTGACGTTGACTTTTTTGCTCTCCAGCCACTGTGGAAAGTGTTTTTCCAAAGTTACAAGCCACTCAGCATTTCACTGGCCACAATTCTGACATCGATACCATGGGGAACATTTAGATGTTTTTAATATTATCTCATAATTTGGCAGCAGGTTTATTAGGCTGCTGTCGCTTTAAGACCTGACGCACGGATCCAATATACTGTTACACGAGCGTTTTCTTCCTCAACTGTTTACTTTGACTTAATCCGTATGTGAATACTCGCCAAAACTGGCATTTTGACATTATGTTGTGTGTATTTGACTGTTTATGCACAATAAGCAGCAAAAAATAACTCAGTTTAGTACTGAGAGGCATTTTTATGCATGCGCACTTTAGGTGCAAGTGTCAAAAATCTGCGAGAATGAGTAACATTATCACACACCGAGATTCAAGCCCTGTAAAAAATGTTTTATATTTCTGACAACCCTACATCGTACTTAGTTTATTATTTCAGATGCCTTTTAATTAATGACTACAATAAAAAAAAGTATATATTATATTTAAAATTCAACACGCAAAAGTGGCTGGTGACTGAGTTACACGCAACTAATGAAATACACACGCATTTGGAGGGTGTTAATGTCAAGACATGAGTCTGACTATATATATAAATATATATATATATATATTTCTTCATTGTGTAGTGAAATAAACCTGTTTTTGACATGCTTAAGGTTTGTGACATTTGATAATCATGATAAATACATTTGACAGTCTGGTATGATATTTCTCTCAGGGCTGAAGCACAGATGATCGTGTTTGATTGCGGCCATTAAAGCTCTCTGAGTCTTCCTGCACTATCAGGACATCCCTCTTTCTTAATTTAGAAACGGCCAAGAGGTTCCTGTGTGTTTCTGAGACATCTGCTGCTTTACAGCCCACAGCAAATTCAGCATCTCAGAGAGAGAGAGAGAGAGAGAGAGAGAGAGAGAGAGAGAGAACTGACCCTGCACTTCAGATGCACCTCTGCACCGTCAGCCAATCAGAGCCAAACACATTGAGAGACAGAGAACTAGATTTGTCAGTGCAAACTAGACGACCGGTTTGACCTTTTAATTCCACCATCATGAACCAGAAGTGATAACTGATTTTTAACAACCCATAGTTGAGTCAATATTTTGATTGCTGACTGATATTTTTTAAAACATAAAGATTAAAAATGCACAAAAAAAACAATGTGCATGATAATAACTAGAGTGACATATAGCCAATGTGACATACGGCATATTACTAACTAAAACATTTAAAGTCACATGAAATGGTTATTTTTTTTATAGAACATTGCTGTTTATTCTAAATTATGTATTATTATGGGTTTAAATTCATGTTCCTGGTAATCTTGAATCAGAATAAGTTCCTTTTGCAGCATCTCTTCTCTGATGATGTGGGCGGGGCAACCTGTCACTCAAATGAGATCCACCAATAGCAAACCACAACCATCCAATCATCCAATCAATTCCCCACGGACACAATCAAGCCCCGCCCACATTTGTTCTTGTTCCAGAAGTGTTTCACTCGGATATATGGAACAATAGAGAAGAAAAGACGAGCGCAACTTCCCTTTCATGACGAGTTTAAACACAGCATACCATAACAAATGAGAAAAAAAGAGTACATAGTTCACTAGCATTCCAGTATTTTCTACATAGTAGCCCAGTGTTTCCCAAACTGGGGTTCAAATTGATGAAAAGCTATTCATTAAATCATAAAAATGCTCAATTAAAATGATACAATTTTAAAATTCTCCTCAGAGTAGCTGTTCTGAGTCTGTGAGCGTGTGTGTGAGCATGTGTGTGAGTGTGTGTGTGTGTGTGTGTGTGTGTGAGCGTGAGTGCTGCCCCCTAGTGTCCGGTGTGATTCGGCCCTATCCTGGCCTCTGTCTGCTGATCCTCACTGGGATCCCATTCAAATCCTCCCTGCCAGCGTCCTGGCACTCTCAGTGGAACACTAACACTAAGACGCTTACACGCCACTCTCCACGCCACACCGTCAAGCCCACCTAACTGGCTTTCTCTTCAGAGACGAAGGGTTGCGTTGCCAGTCTCAGGATTCTGCTGCGATAAAGAGACTGGACTTGGCCGTGTGTAAATGTGAAAGTCCTCATTAAGAAATCCATCACACTCACACACATTCTTGTATATATTTATACTCCAACCACAAATGCAACTGCATTATCTGATTGCAATTAAAGTAATAAAAAAGATTAAGATTATTTTGCATCCTATGAATTCACAAGCTCACAAGACTTTTGAAATTTCATTTGTGACAGTGCATTTTCAAATCCACTAGTGAAGTCAAAGGTTGAAACACACTTTGCATTCACATAAATGTTAACCGAATATCTTTTAAATAGGCATGTTAACTACCCTATCTAGAGAGCATTTTAAGGCATCACAGATGTGCTTCCAACACAAAGGCGGTTCCAAAAGGTGGATAGCAACATTATTGCCCTCAAAAAACCTTATTTAGTCCAAGGCACATTCAGAAAAGAGCTTTAGAAAAAGAAGAAAATCTTTCATTCTCTACATGCAAAAATGTGTAACTCAAGGCCACAAGATTTAATTACAGGATCAACTTTACGACACGTTCAAGGCTTTCTTCATGAATGCCCAGACGATGAAATAAAACACACTTGAGTTTAAGCAGAAGTCATTTTCCGTGTTTCTTCTGCAACACTCAAGGATTTGCCTTTATTTGTCTATTTCATTGAATGTGCAGCTGAATTGTAGCAGTTTAACAGTGCAAACAAAGAGAAAAAGACCCTTAAGCGGAAGGTCCAAACGGCCTGTGAATGCAGTTGGGAAGACGCTGAAGCCACCTCAGGTAAAAGACTGAATATAGACATTGTGCTGGAGTCTAATAAGACTGAAAATGTAAACAGATGGAAAGTTGAAAATAAAACAGGCTTTAGAACTAATGCAGCTGTTTAAAGCTATCTGATAGATGGTGCTCGTACCTTCACGTGCCCCTCCTTGGCCTCGCCGTACTGCACATGCTTTCTCAGGTGGTTGCAGATGGCCCGAAGGGTGGGGTGGACCTCCACGCAGAAGTTGCACCTGTAGCCGACGGGAGTCTTATCAGGTGTGCTCTCCACCTATAAAGAGAGACAATGACAACAAACTTTACTGATGCAATCTAGTTATTTGAACCACTTGCATCTATACTTAAGCTGTAGTGATGCTGCATGCTTGCAGAGTCTAGTTTTGTTGCATTGTGCTTGTTTGCAAACTCGATTTTAAAGGGGACATTTCATGAAAATCTGACTTTTTCCGTGTTTAAGTGCTATAATCGGATCCCCAGTGCATCTACCAACCCAGAAAACGTGAAACTCAGTAACTTTGTTTTGGTAAGCCTTTCTCTGTGATACATACATTTATATTACCATAAGACACAATGGGCCCTATTCTTGCACCCAGCGTAATTGACTTTGTGCACCGACGCATGTATCATTCCTATTTTGCACCCGCGCACAGCGGACTTTTCCCTCCACAGACGCACGCCGGTAAATTAGGGAATGAACTTGCGCTCCCGGGGGCGGTGCAGCAAAAAGAGGAGGCATGTTCCGGCGCAAACGTTCCCTGCTGCTATTCTGCAGTTTCAGAAAACAATTCCACCACTGACCAGGAGAAACCTCGTCTAAAGTCAGTGACGCGTTGCGCATGTTATTCATATGCTGTTTTAAGGGCGTATGCTTGGCCATAATGTAGCGTGTGCACAACACACATACACTTTGCTTCTCTCATCTACACACAGAAGCAGCAGTTTTCATTTTTGCAAATCATACATTATTACAAGGAAAAATATTAACACATGAGGGAAATCATTGTTGTGTCCATGAAGATGTGAAAAAATAGGCATAAATCTAGTTTACACATTTACCCAAATTATCATACGCCTGTTTAACCGAAGCTAATTTGGGTGTGTTTCTCCATCCCCAATGTCACTTCTCTGTGTTTCACGGCCCTGGCGAGAACATCGGTCTCCTCGGCTGTGAACCGCTCCTGGCAAATCCGCCGTTATAATAGCAAACCGCCATGGAACAAGCGCGCCTGCTCTTAAAGGGAATGTGAGATGTCGCTCTGATTGGTTTATTTCACGTTACGCCCAAACCACACCTGAGTAATGAAGCTACTTCAGACCAACCCATTTTAGATTTGCGTCGGGATCCGCCCACAAAGTTACTTGCGTTTCGCGTTTGATACTTGCGTTTCAGATCGTTAAAATAGGGCCCCATAAATTTATATTACATCTTGTGAAAAGGGGCATAATATGTCACCTTTAACACATTACGAGGCTCACCTTATTCTCTGGTTTGGCTTCTGGTGGCTCTGTCGTCCTCTGCTTGCTTTGAAGCTGTTTTCTTCGTTCCAGCCTCATGGCTCTCTTCTGGAAACCCTCATTGTGGTTCATCAGATGGACGCCGAGTTCTGGAAGGGTCAAGAACTTGATTTCACAGTGGGTGCACTGGTAGAGCTCCGTCCCATCTTCTGCAGGGCTTGGGATGGTGACGAAATCCCACTTGAGTTCCTTGCTGTGGCAGTCGTTGTAATGCATCACCAGTAGCTCTTCCGCGCTGAATGAGAGCTTGAAGCATTTCAGACATTTGAAGGGAAGCCAGTCCACGTCACCTTCAGGCTCAATCTCATCCTTAACTTCAACTATTTCCAACTCCTCCGTGGATGGAGGTTTCTCTGCTTCCTGGGAATAGATCACAGTGAAGTAACGGCCCAGTTTGCTGGAAGGCTGCTTTTTGGGAAAGACTCCGGGGTGGCGCTTTATGTAATGAGAAACGATACTCTTCCTGCTGAAAGCCTGGAAGGAGCAGAGCGAACATTTTCTTCGGTCCACCGCGAGCCTCAGCTCCTCGCTCATCGCTGGAGCCTCTGCTTCAGATGCCAAGGGCACCATCACCTTGTTCGGTTTCTCACTCACCGTCTTGGATGCTGCCAGGCAATGCGTGTAGTAAGCATCGATGTCGTGGCGTTTCTGGTAGTGTGCGGCGAGGCCTTTGCGGATGGGGTTGGTGTAGGCGCAGAGTGCACATTTAAAGACGTTGTTCTTTCCCTCAGGCTGCGCTCTGACATTGTTATGCTTGATACGGTAGTGGCGAGCGATACCCTTCCGGGTGGAGCAGAAGTATTTGCACAGCTGACAATTAAACACAGTGTTATTGTCACTCTTTGCGACTTCGGAAAGTGTGATGTCGAAGTCACACATCTCTGAGACTTCGGTCACCCTGTTGCTACTGCATTCAGCAACCGAATCGTCTCTTCTAGCCGGCGACTGCATGGCGGTTCCTTTGAACATATCTGCAGCCGGTTGGTTATGATATTTCTCATAGTGTATCTTGAGTTTCTCTAAAGTGCCGTGTGTATAAGGGCACATCTTGCAGCGGTACGCACCATAGCCCTGCCTCTGTGTTTTAGATCGCTCATCGCCCTCGCTAGTTAACTCGTGTACGTGCTCGACATCATCAGCAAAGTCCTCAGCCGTGACTTTGATGGAAGGATGTCGTTTCTGGTAGTGTGTGAGAACTCCGTGGATGCGAGAGTTCACGTACGGACAGTGTCTGCACTTGTAAACTGAGCTAGGGTTGATGTCTGCTTCCTGAGCAAAGTCAGCAGCTTTCACTTTCATGCCCGGGTGTTTCTTGCCATAGTGGGTTAGAAGCCCATGAAGACTGTTGTACTCGGACAAGCACACGGTGCACTGGTAAGGATTGTTTGAGATAGATGAGGTGGCAGACAGAGAGAGATTAGATTGGCGCTCATGAGTTGGGCGAATGACTTCAACTGCAGTCTCTTCCTGCTGGTGAGTATTGAACGGACTAGACGTCGAAACGTGTCCTTTGGCCAGAAGCTTATCAGGTGCTTGGTTCCCCTTGATAATGTCGATGAGGACAGACTCATCACCTTTGATGGCCCAAGGGTGCACCACTTGGTAATGGTTAGTGATGTCCCAGATGGAGCACGCCTCAAAGGCACAATCTCTGCATTGGTAATGCTTCGTTTCAGAGTTCCCCCCCTGTCTGCTCGTGGAAGTATCAGGACCAGCCCACAGCTTGCTGGCCATGTAAGTGTAGTCAACATTGTGCTCAGGGTGGCGTCTTTGGTAATGCATGAGCAGCCCGCTTGGTTCAGCGTGGGAATATATGCACCACTCACAGTGATAACCAGCCTCCAACACACCATCCTGATAAGCCCAGTGTAAGATCGTCATGGCCGTGGCCTTCACAGTAGGATGATCCTTCTTCAAATGCTTCTTCAAGGCGTACACGTAAGGAGACGTGTACACACAGTGTCTACACTTCAAAGATCGCAACGACCTGGATTTGTCTGCTTCAGTAGCTACAGTTGCAGTGGACGTGGAACTTCCCGCATGGATCATCTGCGCTCTTTCTCTCTGACTCCGGACCACAGCTGTATGTCTACGAACGAGGTCGGCGTTGGCTTTCACGTCCCTGTGCTTCTTCTGGTAGTGAATCAACACTCCCTTCACAGTGCGGTTCCCATAGTCGCAGTGCTGGCAGAAGAACAGCATTTCAGGTTCCCCTTTGTCGGATGCTCCTTTAGTGTTGGAGTTACCTGACCCTTCAATCCCGTTGTTGTTGAATTGCTTTAGAAACTGTTTAGGCGGTGCGATCTGTAACTCGTCCATGAGTTTCAGCAGTCCTGGGGTTGGGGGTGCCTGCTTTATGTACTTTGCCGTCACCTTAATCTCTGGATGCCGCTTTTGATAGTGGACCAGAACGCCCACTACAGAGCGGTTGTTGTAGACACAGTGTTTGCAATAATAAACATCTTCATCCAGAGCCACAGGTAGGATGGCGTTCGAAGACTTGGGGGTGCTGGTTAGGCTGTAGGTTGAATTGCTCGACAACTGTGCTCGGTCAACAGATATGACCCGCATTGTCTTCTGTATTCGGAAGTACGAGGCCTTTTGCTCGGGGTGTTTTTTCTGATAATGGACCAGTACTGAGTGCATGTTGGGACTTGAGAAAGAACAGACATCACAGTCATACACCACCACATTACCACCCAGACCTTCTCGAATAACTTCAGCCTCTGTGTTTGCTTCTGGCGTTTTGCAGATGCTTTTGAGAGCCGGACTGGATGATGATCTGGACCCAGACGAGGTGGAGCTTAAACTCTTCGGCCCAGAATTCAAGATTTCTCTTAGTGTTTGGGACTCAGAAGCACTCTTCTGAGGCTGATCGACCATGTAGCTGGAAAAAATCATGGCATTGTTGATCTTCACTGAAGGGTGCATTCTTTGATAATGGGGCATCAGACTCCGCACATTTGGACTTGTGTAGGAACAGAAACGGCACATATACACCAGATCTGGCTGGTTAAAGTTCAAGACGTTGCTTGCTTCTGGATGGTGCGTCATATAGTGCTGGTGCAGATCATTAAAGTTGTTGTATTCGATGAAGCACTCGAGACAACGGAAGACTGCGCTCTGATCCTCTGGGTCCAGGATGTATCTGAAGCTAAACTTGATGTAAGGGTGCATCCTCTGGTAGTGTGTGCTGACACTGCGAGCGGACTTGTTTTGGTACTCACAATGTTTGCAGTAGAACAGGTTCCCGGGTACCTCAGTGTATTCAACATTGTCCTGATAAGTCTCCCTGCCATCTTGACTGCTTTGATCTTGGGCATCTTTAGATTCCAAAGAGGCACTATAATTATCTTCATCATCAGAAATGGTTAATTGAACAGGAATGTTTCTTGATCCGAGTTTGGACTGCAGACTGCGCTTTCTTTTCCCAACGCCACGCTCTGTCTGAAGACCTCCAGAATTCCTAACATGCTGAGTGTTGAATGTGTAGTGCTGACTTTGAGCATCAGAGGTTTCTCTCTCTCTGCTTGCTTCTACATCGACGTGATTACCATTCTCCTCCACGTCATCATCCATCTCCTCAAGGTTAATCACATCCTCGTGCTGTTGGCTTTGACTAATCTTGCTCTGGAGATTATTTGCAATTTCATCAATCCTTGTCCGTTTTTTGACAGGAGAGAGATCCAAGGGCAAATCGTTGATGGACTTTCTTGCTGTCTTCCCAATAAGGTGCTTCTTGGTTGAAAATCCAAGGATTGATGTTTGAGTTTTCTGGACAAAGCTTGAGGAGCTGTAGGACTCGGACTCAGAATCTTGCTGCTCATTGGACAAACCCTCTTGACCAGTAACTTGTGTTCCATCACAGTACGAGTGTTTGTGTTGCTGGTGGACACGTAGACCTTTCAGTGTGATGGTGGAGAAGTTACACAGTGAGCACCGATGAGGACCCTGCTGTTCCTCGCCTGCATTGGATTTTTTCCCGTTGATTTTTGAGCTGCTGTTTCCTCCATTCACAGGCTCAGAGCGTTCACCTTGACCATCTAGACCTTCACTGGTTAAGTCCATGGAGTCCCATTCGGAAGACCCACCATGACATTGTTTGTGCGTGTCAAGCTTGAGTGGGTTGGTGCAAAGAAAGGGGCACTTGTCACATTTATACACAGTAGCTTTGCCAGATAAGTGTATGTTCTCTATGTGACGAGAAATACTACGCCGGTGCATGGTCAAGAAGGAGCAGAAAGGGCACTGGAACCTGTTCATGTGTCTTTTGAATGGAACTCCTTTCGTTTCTAGCAGGTCATTATCCTCTTCTGACAGAAGCAGCTTAGTAGAATCCTCAGCTGGCTCCGTGTGATGGGGATCCTCCAAGTCACCGAGTTCATCATCTGAACTGCTTCTGGAATCATTCAGAATGCTGGCATCTAGATCCATGCCAGACCTAGACATATCTGACATGGTGAAAGTCGATCTCTCTGACAGTATGGAAGATCCTGTGCTGTTAGGTATTTTTGCTGTGAGCTGTGAGTAGTGAAAACTTGATATCCCTGAAGTGGACTTGAGCGATGCATTGCCAGAGGATCCTTTGATTGACGAGGCATTTGTGGAGGAACCTTCATTGCTCGGTAGATCGTTCAGGTTTAAATTGGAGGTTGGAGTGCTTCTCCTAGATGAAGCCGAATCAGACTTGCTGGATCCTGCACTTCCGTCATGCATTTTGGGCTGTTGCAATGATACCATAATCTTCACCATGTTACGGTGTTTCTTCATCATGTGATCGGCTAACTGCTGCCTTTGCAAAGTCTGAAAGCCACACCACTCACAGTTAAAGCTTCCTTTTGACTGGGGTTTGATCATAGATTCCAAAACACGACGTTCTACATTCCCTGGTGACTCTTCACTCTGTTCTTCGACGGAGGAGGCTTCAGAGTCTAAATCCAGAACTTCTGCTTCGACAGGAGCTGAGTGGCCTGCTGGACCTTCTTTGTGATGCACTTTCTGGTGTTTCAGAATCCGTGCTCTGTGTGGGGATTTATAAGTGCAATACTGGCAGGAAAAGACAGTTCCTACACCATCATAAGTAGTAGCGCTGCAGCTGGCCTGCTTGGAAGTTTTGAAGGATCTCTCATCGCTTGCTTCACCATGGACCTTCCTGGTGTGTTCACTGAGAAGAGAGCTGGATCTGAAGTACCGCACACAGAACTTGCACTGAAAAAATGAAGTTGAAGTTTTGCTTGATGGCTTTGCTGAATGGTTGTGTTTAGCTTGCTTTGAACCGGAGGAGTGCCCAAGGTCTTTGTTAAAGGAGTGGATGCCTGAAACATGAACAGAGAAATAAAAACGTTGAGCGCTTCAATTTCACACAAATTAGGATGCCAGAAAGACTGTTCTGATGTAGTTTCTTTACTTCTAGAAGACTGCACTCATCATCTATTTCTATTTCACGTCGCAAAAAGAAATGTTGATATACCTGCGTCCTTTTTCAAGGAGTCATAATCGTGATTGGTCAAGTCTTCCTCGTCCTCTGTTTGGCTGTGGGAGTTCATTGAGTTTGACCTGGACCGTCTGGGAGACTCCTCACCTTCTCCCACTTCTGTGGGCTGTAGGAAGGCCGTGTGGACGTCTTGTATGTGCACCTTGAGCTCATCGTTCGTCTCTGCACGGAAATCACAGCCATCGCACTGCAGCACTTCCATCGCTTAGGACTCCCTGGAAAATCAGGGAAACCTGTTTAGAGACAGAAAGAGAGAAAGGGGTAAGAGCTTAAACTTGGAAAGGACATTTTATACCATTGTATTTCAGAGAAAAGAGATGAATACAGGATACAACAGAAGAATCTATCTTTTTTTGGAGAGTGGTCAGTCTGCTCCAAGAACAATAGCTGAGGAGGGATTATGGGCTGATTTGTTCCATTTTTTATTACCCAGGGATAAGCCTCAGCTGGAGCATACCAGTGGGCCTTGGTATTTACATCAGCATGTTCCATCAGATTGCATCAAGCCCTTCTGAAATAAGATTGAGTGAATCCGCAGAGGGATGAGGAATGCTCAGGGCTTCAGAGATGCAGTGCAAACACAAAGGATTATGGGGCGGGCTGTCACTTGGAGGTGGCATTATCATGTCCCATGACCTAAGAGCACCCGGCAACTGTGCCAATCAATGAGCTGAAACAAAGTATGATTCAGTCCCTGATCAATACTTTTTCATTAATTCGCACACCGCTGCCAAATTCAGCACATACACATGCTGTCCATGCACAAATCTCTGTTGTGTTTGGGGAAAATTGCAATATTTCATCAGACTGCAGTGAACATTTTCATAAGCCAATAAAATATTTTCACGAAAATCTACAAGCTGAGCCAGAAATTACAGAGTATGTTAGTAACACTGACCTCATGTAAACCTTATGTTCCAAAAAAAAAATTAATAATAATAATATATATATATATATATAAAACCACAACCGCTGCAAAGCGTTATGGTTTTCTTTACAATACTAAGCATGTCTTCCAGTAAAAGACCATGAACAGATACAGCGAACATGTTTTTCTTTCATCACGGGTCATTCTCAATGTGATCCGTGTGTGGCAAGGACATGAGTGTTAGCATGAATTCAACAACAGCAATGCATTTTAGCCGCCGTACAGCACTGTACCAGCTCTGCATATCTGAGAGCAATCAACAAAGACCAGAGTGATTCTTCAGCCTTGGCTGGCTCACACATTCTCTGGGTGATTTCTGCAAGAAAAGGCCTCAATGTCAGGGCCAGAATTATATGGGTTTAGTGCAATGCTACACATTAGAGGAGGTCTTGAATGCTGTAAAAGCAAACAAAAATAGATTCTACTTGGTTCTTAGTCGCTCCTAAAGTTACAAGGGCCATTTTCACTGGGAAGTGAGGACGAGATGAGATAAAATCAGTGAGGTAACTCTGCATTCACAAAGGGACCAAAATACTGTCGAGGACATGATTTGCAATTGTTCTTGAAATAAGACACACAAAAGCATGATCTACAGTTATCATACAACATATGTGTCTTAAAGATGACGCGAAATCAAATTCCACTATTTACTATTTCATTTCACTGTTCTTATTTTGCACAAATATCAGTGCATGCAATTCCGAAGCAACAAAAATTATTGTTTATGTCAAAAGGTAATATGTTATTACAATATTGCTGTCTTTCTTCAGATGTCACCAATGCATGTGGGTGGGTAAAAATAATGTGTCAAGAGTACAAAAACTGGTTAAATATATACCAAAAAGGTTAAATGAGGTTCTATATAGAACTCTAGGGTTCTTGACTCAATTTTAAAGAACCTTTTATGCCAAAAAGCTTCAGTGGGATTCTATATACAACTCTAGGGTTCTAGACTCAATTTGAAAGAACCTTTAATCCCAAAAGGTTCAATGGGGTTCTATATAGAACTCTAGGGTTCTTGACTCAATTGTAAAGAACCTTTATGCCAAAAAGGTTCAATGGGGTTCTATATAGAACTTTAGGGTTCTTGACTCAATTTTAAAGAACCTTTTATACCAAAAGCTTCAATGGGGTTCTATAACTCTAGGGTTCTGGACTCAATTTTAAAGAACCTTTTATCCCAAAGGTTTCACTGAGGTTCTATATAGAATTATAGGGTTCTTGACTCAATTTTAAAGTACGCTTTATGCCAAAAAGGTTCAATGTGGTTCTATATAGAACTCTAGGGTTCTTGACTCAATTTTAAAGAACCTTTATTCCAAAAAGGTTCTATATAAGGAGAAACGTCTTAAATGACTGCATAATACTTTCATCTTTAACAGGTTTTTTCAACTGTTTCTATTGATAAAGTATGTTTATGAGCTGTTTAAATCATAAAATTTACTTGAAATTAAAATAAAATTGAAGCTTAATCCATAAAATGACCCCATGATGGGAAAAAGTTTGATCTATGAAGCGCTTGATGGAACCCTTTAAGATTCTACAGAGTGTAGACTTTACCATCAGAAGAGAAAACAGGTTTCATGACTGAATGGTTGGAATTCCTGCAGGATGAGACGAGAATAAAGACATCCGAGCCCTCACACCTACATCTTATCACCTGTGGCCTCAAACCGTAAAAGCAGACACTGGTTTCAACCTTCATTCTGAACAACACTGCCAGTGTGTCCCAGGGCAGGTTCGCCCATTGTCTCTCGAGGTCGAGTTTCAGCTCCGCCCGGATCTGTTCCGGCACTCCAGAGGAACTCAGAACAAAAGTTACATCCATATCTGGACAAACCCAGGTAGAGGAGAAAACACAAACGCGAAATTATGAGTCATAAACGACACAAATTGCACCTAGCAGCCTGTCTGGCGGATCCTAATGGGGTGAAATCTGTGAAGCTTTCATGTGCTTCTGACAGCCACTGAGCGACACAGATGCTTTGAGCTTCAAGGGCAGCCATTTTAAGAGCAGCAATGTGTGCTGAGGTGTTCAGGCAGAGCGTAACATGGACTCGCAGATCTGATCCTCTCGCTGCCACTGGAGAGCAGCTGACAGAAATATATCTAGCAGATGTAACGCACCCAAAACCTTCAAGCTCAGCAGAACTGCAGGAAGAAAAACCCTTCTCCCGTGCCAGCCTGAGCTCAGCTCGTCACATTTGCAACATCTTGGGATTTAAAACGTTGTCAAAATGATTCCAGTTCACATTGATACGTGGAAGCGACAAAAAACTCTGCATTATGAATTTTAAAGGCCAGACAAGTCATTTGGTGAGGTCAAAAGACACGCCTGCGCACATATATATTCAAACGCGCATATCTATACACTGAACGTGATACGCACGTCTGCATTTTCACAGGCTTGCGTTTTTGAAGTTTACGCGGACATGATCACGTTTTTCACAATTATTCAACGCTTGCACCTTGTAACCTGTTTCACGGTTTGCGTTCTCGATCACCAAACACTGTTGCTATGCAAATGAACGGCCAGAACACAGTAAAAGTTTCTGTTTTCTGTGAGAACGGTGTCGTGTTAGCGGCCCCTGAGTTAATTACTAATGATCGTTGCGACGGAAGTGAATCAATCAAAACTAACTTAATAACTTTATCCTAGATCTGCTGTAAAGCCAAAACAATCTCAGTTACTGTAATCTCCTATTATCACTGTAAAGCTGCTTTGAAACAATCTATATTGTTAAAGCGCTGTATAAATGAAGGTGACTTGACTTGACTTTAAAAAAGACATTGCATTTTACATCCGGCACACAAAACTGATTTGCAGGAGGCGTGCGACTGGAGAACGCTGAAGACAAGAGTACAAAAACTCGTATTAATATGGAAAAGATGCCTTTTATTGCTTGCCGTGGCGTCACGTAACATTTGGTTAGGACACAGTGTTAGACAAAAAGGTTCAATGGGGTTCTATATACAACTCTAGGGTTCTAGACTCAATTTTAAAGAACCTATGTTATGCAAATGAACGGCCAGAACACAGTAAAAGTTTCTGTTTTCTGTTAGAACGGTGTCGTGTTAGCGGCCGCTAAGTTAATTACTAATGATCGTTGCGACGGAAGTGAATCAATCAAAACTAACTTAATAACTTTATTCTAGATCTGCTGTAAAGCCTAAACAATCTCAGTTACTGTAATCTCCTATTATCACTGTAAAGCTGCTTTGAAACAATCTATATTGTTAAAGCGCTGTATAAATGAAGGTGACTTGACTTGACTTTAAAAAAGACATTGCATTTTACATCCGGCACACAAAACTGATTTGCAGTAGGCGTGCGACTGGAGAACGCTGAAGACAAGAGTAAAAAAACTCGTATTAATATGGAAAAGATGCCTTTTATTGCTTGCCGTGGCGTCACGTAACATTTGGTTAGGACACAGTGTTAGACAAAAAGGTTCAATAAGGTTCTATATAGAATTCTAGGGTTCTAGACTCAATTTTAAAGAATTTTTTATGCCAAAAAGCTTCAATGGGGTTCTATATACAACTCTAGGGTTCTAGACTCAATTTTAAAGAATCTTTTATGCCAAAAAGCTTCAATGGGGTTCTATATACAACTCTAGGGTTCTAGACTCAATTTTAAAGAATTTTTTATGCCAAAAAGCTTCAATGGGGTTCTATATACAACTCTAGGGTTCTAGACTCAATTTTAAAGAATCTTTTATGCCAAAAAGTTTCATTGGGGTTCTATATACAACTCTAGGGTTCTAGACTCAATTTTAAAGAATCTTTTATGCCAAAAAGCTTCAATGGGGTTCTATATACAACTCTAGGGTTCTAGACTCAATTTTAAAGAATCTTTTATGCCAAAAAGTTTCATTGGGGTTCTATATACAACTCTAGGGTTCTAGACTCAATTTTAAAGAACCAATGTTATGCAAATGAACGGCCAGAACACAGTAAAAGTTTCTGTTTTCTGTTAGAACGGTGTCGTGTTAGCGGCCGCTAAGTTAATTACTAATGATCGTTGCGACGGAAGTGAATCAATCAAAACTAACTTAATAACTTTATTCTAGATCTGCTGTAAAGCCTAAACAATCTCTGTTACTGTAATCTGCTATTATCACTGTAAAGCTGCTGTAAAACAATCTATATTGTTAAAGCGCTATATAAATGAAGATGACTTGACTTGACTTTGCATTTTACATCCGGCACCCAAAACTGATTTGCAGTAGGCGTGCGACTGGAGAACGCTGAAGACAGAAACACTTGTTTTAACCTGTTAACCGTCAAGATACTTCTCTTTATAATCATAGATCTGAACTTAAATAGTTGTGGTTCATGAACGCTCTGGAATAGAAACCTACGGCTGGTCTTTTTAAAGAGACACTCAGCAGATTATTTCAGAAGTGAAAGCGCTTACAGAAGTTACAGAAGTTTACTGTAAAGCAAATTACATTTGATTCATACAGAACAATTTGGCCTCTAGAATCGCTAGAAAATCTTGTTCCAAATTTGAGGTTAATATCACAAAAATTGAGCCGCTTCAAAACAGTTTCCACATGATGAATTGTGAGTATTTAAGCTTTCGATTGAGACCTAATGTATGATGATTACTCAAATATGTGATGGAGATATACTGGTTAAAATGGTTATGTATATCTTTTGATTGTGCAAACATCTCCAAGATGCTACAACAACCTCTCTGCAAACTCCTAGAAATAATTCACTGACATTCTCGGGACAAACCAATTATTGGTTTTATTCAGTTATAAAAGTTCTTACTTTTCAGCAGTTTCTAAAACCTTGCAGGTCATTTGTTCCAAGAAACCCTGGAGAAGTTTCCCACTCGCACACTAAAGCAAAAGATGTAAATAACCGTCTTAAATGTGAAGCATCTCATGTGCCTGTGCCAAGCGTCAAGAATTGAACCCATGATCTTGGTGTTGCAAGCTCCACCAGTTTTCACATGTCGACGCTCCATTGCGCTGCTTTTCCATCGGTTTTCCATGCAAACACACACTAGACGGATGTCTTTGACTCTTGCGCGTTTATCTTTTGCAGCGTCTCACACTTGACAAAAGACGTTCAAGTTAAAAGAAGGGCAACACTTTATTTCGATAGTCCACTTCAGGCATTCTACTTTGCAACTACATGTCAACTTATTAAACTAACCTGAACCCTAACAGTTACTTGTAGTTAGTAGAATGACTAAAAGAAGTTAAACTTTTAAAAACACATCTTTTTCCCACTCACTGTACAGACTACGATCAATAAGTCACGGAAACTGATGTTTTTTCTATTATTTTAACTCATGCAACCAATTTCAATGTTATTAGGATATGCAAGATTCAACAGCCCAATTTGGTTGAACTTAATTTAATGCAGCAACTGACCTTAAAATCAAGTTTTAATGTTGTTTATATGTCTATGTGGTGTTTTTAACAAACCTTGAGTAAATTCATAATTCTCATTGGCTCATTTGCATATTCATAGAACGGCGTATACTAAATGAGGCAAGGGTGTCGAGTTACATTCAAGATATTTTAAGGCATGAGTATTTTGCAAGGAAAAAATGCTTAAATAAGTAATTTTGGTGATCAAAGATGAGTTTTAAGGGATAAAATGATTGACTACAGGTGGACTTTAAGTTAAGTTGCATCAGGTGGATATTTCTGCATCTTGCATTTCTCACTGCAAAAAAACACGTTCTGTGTGAACCACACACACAGGACAGAGATAGAAGGACTCTCATGTCCTCAAAACAAGCTTAGAGGAACTAAAGCTTCACAAGGGGGACTAAAAATGCAAAGCATGCTTGAACTTCCCTCTTTCAGAGCTCAGAAAACATCTGCAGCCCTGCGGTGAGAACCAAGACCTGGGAAAACCTTTTAACATGGGGAAAACCCGGGAGCGAACGACCCGGACACCTTCAAGACCTTTCTATCCCAATGCAAACGTCCGACTCCACGGAGTCCAAAGTCTACAGTCGTTTGTTAATCACCAACGCAGCTGCCCCCTCCCCCCCCCCCCCCTCCCCCTCTCAAAGAATTAATCTTAACATTAGGCTTAATCTTAATGATCCAACATTAAGCTGATTAGAAGTACAGGGGTTTTGTCCTTAACCGTCGGTCCACCATCTCACACAACAGAGAGAGAGAGAGAGAGAGAGAGAGAGAGAGAGAGAGAGAGAGAGAGAGAGAGAGGTAGAGAGAGATAGAGAGAGAGAGAGAGAGGTAGAGAGAGATAGAGAGAGAGAGAGAGAGAGAGAGAGAGAGAGAGAGAGGTAGAGAGAGAGAGAGAGAGAGAGAGAGAGAGAGAGAGAGAGAGAGAGAGAGAGAGGTAGAGAGAGATAGAGAGAGAGAGAGAGAGGTAGAGAGAGATAGAGAGAGAGAGAGAGAGAGAGAGAGAGAGAGAGAGAGGTAGAGAGAGAGAGAGAGAGAGAGAGAGAGAGAGAGAGAGAGAGAGAGAGGTAGAGAGAGAGATCTCGTTCATTACTCTGTTTCACCAGAAACATCTACTCAGCTCATGGATGAATAATGATGCACTGATTGAGCAAGTTAACTGATGGCTGACAAACATGTTAAAACCAAACCAGAATCTAGTATTAATATTAAACTGGATTATTACAAATAGATATAGTTGCAAATGATGTAGCCGCTTGAGGACTGTTAATTTAGTGTGAGCTTCACTGAAGTGTCATCTTATGTTCCCCAGTGGACAAGTTTGGAATAATTCATATTTTTAAATATTTCTGAAAGAGTCTCTTCTGCAGTTATTTGCTCAGAATACAGTAAAAATTGTGAAATATTATTCCTGTGTAAATCATCTGTTCTCTATGTGAATATACAGTAAAGTGTAATGTATTCCTGTGATCAAAGCTGAATTTTCAGCATCATTACTCCAGTCTTCAGTGTCACATGATCCTTCACAAATCACTCTAATATGATGATATGATGCTCAAGAAACATTTATGATTATCAGTGTTGAAAACTTCATATTTTTGTGGAAATTGTGATACATTTTATTTTTCAGGATTCTTAGATGAATAGAAAGTTCAAATGAACAGCATTTATTTGGAAAAATAATATTTTTTGACATTATTAAAGTCTTTACTGTCACTTCTGATCAATTGAATGCGTTCTTGAGGAATACATTTCTTATTTTTATTTTTTATATTTCTTATCCTAAACCTTTGAATGGTAATGTAGCACAATTCCCACAAAAATATGAACTGTTTCCAACACTGATAATCATAAATGTTTCTTGATCATCAAATCCTCATATTAGAGTGATGTGTGAAGGATCATGTGACACTGAAGACTGGAGTAATGATGCTGAACATCAGCTTTGATCACAGGAATAAATTACACTTTACTGTATATTCACATAGAAAACAGATGATTTCTGTTTCTGAGCAGATACTTCTGTGTCAGTCGGGATATTGGAGACATCATTTGAGTTTTCCTTCATAGGGTTAGTGAGTATCAACTCCGTCACCGACACGTTTCTGGTCTTTCCACAGTCTGGAGACTGAGGAGCTGAAGATCAGGTTCTCAGACGGGTGGAACGGGATCTTCAGCGTGTGGTTTGGACGCATCTCAGCGGGTTATATAAGGTTATGGAACACATTATGTAAAACACACGACAGATTTCTGCCACATGAACGTCACAGGAAGAGTCACTAGAGATGTCTACGGTTCTGGTGCTTCAATACCAGGTTGATCCTGAAACAAAACTTAAGAGGAGGAGCAGAAAACCAATTTGGTTTGTATTTATCTTTATAAATAAAGAAGCATATTAGCAAACCAACAATCTGTCGTTTGTGACACCATTTATCATCAGAAAACTTAAAGTCTGCCTGTAGTCAATAATTGTATCCCTTAAAACTCATCTTTAATCACCAAAATTACCAATTTAAACGTTTTTCCTCGAAAAATGCCTTTAAATATCTTGAATGTGACTCGACACCCTCGCCTCATTAAGTATGCGCGGTTCTATGAATATGCAAATGAGCCCCGCCTCCACTCACTCACTCAGCTCAGAGATCCACTGGTTGACGATCACACGTTGATCTGATTGGTTACAAGGTAGTTTGTGACGTCAGAAACACCAGCGATTTCAAAGCGTGTGTTTGAGACTGTCTTTGGTTCACTGCAGTTTTAAGGAGGAAATACTCAGCAATGGTGTCGACTTATGAACTTACACATGGATTGTACACTAAATAGACACATAAACAACATTAAAAGCTGGATTTTCTCCACGGGGGGACTTTAAAGCAGATTATTGCAGAACTGAAAGCACTTCGAGAAATGAAAGTGTGGGGAAAAACCGTAAACTCTAGGGTTCTTGACTCACTTTTTAAAGAACACTTTAAGCCAAAAAGGTTTTATAAGGAGAAACGTCTTAAACGATTGCAATGACGGAAGGTTCTGTGAGCTCGTTTCTTCTAAGATCACGGTTCTGCTCCACTAATGTCACATGCTGACCAGTTTCCTGAAGAAGACTTCCTGAAGCATGCTTTGAGAGTTATTTCTGGTTGAATTGGGAACGGTGCCCTTAAGGTTACGCAAGCGACCAAAATAACCCTGGACTGAGGGTTTGAACAAACCCACCAGCACTCTTGAGTCTGATGGTGTCACACAAAGCTTGAGATCATGAGAGGCCAGAGAAGAAGAGGAAACTCAGCCAGACATTCAGTTTCATACGTGCCGAGCAAAAACACACACATCTCAAACACATGTTCTCCATTACAGCAGGAGAAGCCGAGCTCTGCAAACCTCTAGTTCCTCAAAGCGCTCGGTCATGCGGCGTCTGGCGAATGGGGAAGTCTCAGATGATTCTCATGATAAAGCTCAGTTTGCACTGAAGATCTGGCCGATGAGATCAGAGAGCGAACACACACTAGTTCCTGTTCTCACTGGACTTTCCTGATAAACTGGATTGAGAAAATGCCAGCGAGTGACACGTTACTGACACGTTACTGGTCTCTCCAACCGTTTCAGTAACAGGTCTAAAAAGAGTCTTTCATTTATATTTATCATGTATATCAACACACTCTCTTCAGTATGAAAGCTTCTCTCAAAGGTGGCATTCCTAATATCAATTAGAATAATTGCAAATTATGTAAATAACGATTGCAAGTGCATTTATAGTCGAGAACAATAAGCGTAAAAACAATATAGTCGACATTCGTGTTTGGATGCATCGCAAATATAGATTATCTTTAATCATTTTACCCCTTAAAACTCATCAAAATGACATATTTAAGCGTTTTTCCTCGAAAAATGAATGTAACTCGACACCCTCGCCTCATTTAGTATGCGTGGTTCTATGAATATGCAAATGAGCCCCGCCTCCACTCACTCACTCAGCTCAGAGATCCACTGGTTGACGATCACACGTTGATCTGATTGGTTACAAGGTAGTTTGTGACGTCAGAAACACCAGCGATTTCTTTGGTTCACTGCAGTTTTAAGGAGGAAATACTCAGCAATGGCATCGACTTATGAACTTACACATGCTTTGTATACTAAAAGCACCACACAGACACATAAAAGCTTCACATAACGTTGACTATGTCCCAACGTTCATATCAACAGATGTGAGATCTTCTGGACTGATGTGCTCATAATCTTCTTCCTCCATCCAAATCATTGGCTTTTATGTTTCAGAGCAAATCCCTTCCAGGAAGCATATGGCAGCAGAAATAGGTCAGCCATTAACAAACCTACATGAAGCTTCTGAGACGCATCCAACACAAGCCGTTCCCAAGAGCAGATTTAAGACCCGCTAACCTCTTCTGCAAAAAACACCAGTGTTATTCTCGTTCTCAACCGGCCATGAAGAACAGAAGGAGAGTGACAACCGAGCTCTCCCTGCGCTTCCCCCGAGACACACTATCCCTTAGAAAACACACAGTAACAGTAGACTGACATACAAGCAATATCACACGAGCAAGACGATCCAGAAAACAGCTTTTATACAAAGTTGATACTGAGAGTGACTTATGTTTTAGACATATTACAGTTTGTCTCGATTCTGAACCAATCAGTGATTTTGAATCATCTCTGAATGAATCACTGTTGTTGAACAAGTCAGATTCAATGAGACACTCAATGACAGCCCACTGATTTTTTGTCCTGAATGACTCGTTCATAAATGACAGTCACTTGTTTCTTTTCTGAAAGAATCCATTTTGAACAAATCGTTCAAATAAATGATTCAATAACTCATCCATAAAGATTCAATGACTCATTCTGAATGAATCAGAGTGAGTCAATGAATCTAAATGATTCAATGACTCGTTCCGAAAGAATCAGGCTGCGTCCAAAAGCGCATACTCTCAATTCAATTCAATCAAAATCAAATCAGAATTTTGCAGAGAACTTTTTTGCTTATTCTGTTTTTATATAGCCTCAGTTTTAAACAAATCGTTTGAATGATTCAATGAATCATTCATAAAGACTGTCACTTGTTTCCTTCCTGAGTGATTCAATGACTCACTCATGATGACAGCCACTTGTTTCGTATCTCAATGAATCAGTGTTTTTGAACAAATTGACTCAATGAATGATTCAGTGATTCAGTTGCTTAATTCCTAAATGAATCAGTGTTTTGAACGAATCGGTTGACTGGATGATTCAGTGAGTCACTCACTTGCACACACCGTAACAATGGTAAAGATGCACACAAAATAGACAACATGAAATGCCACATGTACGCAACTCGCTAAAATGATATGCTCTAGTATAAAAATATAATCTCTATGCCCTAAAACAAATGTTTTTATGAAGACTTTAATAGTCTTGTAAGTCTAAGTAAGACCTGTACTAACTTTAATACTGAAGCATTTAAAAAGATAGTTGCAACTTAAAGCGCTCGACAGAACTCTTACTTCTCTAACCAAGAAGATCAAGAACCGAGAGAAGAACCGAAAACATCATCAAATCTCCAAGTATTATTTTCAGAGAACAGAAAAGTGTTTTGTTCTTACACAACTTTTCCACCAGCATTAATAATTCCACATATTGTCCATGCATTTCATCAATGATCTATCTAATGATCAGATTAAGGTGATGAATATTTCTAAAAATGGAAGAACTTTCCAAGTTCAATGATCAAAATATCAATGAAATCCCATCTATGGATTTAAAAAAGGGAACAATAATTTGTTGTGGGTTCCATATACTATTATAATAATGAATAATTATGATGATGTCTTGCAGGTCAATAAATATTAATTCAGCAAAGGCCAGGAGTGTTCCCAGAGAGCCTCATATGTCACGAGCGTAGGAACACACTGATGTTCATCTGTGGTCGAGGAGTCTCATCGCTCCACTGCTCCTGACTGAATTATCTCCCGCATCAGCGCTAGCGACTCCATTTCACTCGCGCGCGCGTCAAGGCTAATGCTGACACTGGTCATCCACCATTTTGTGCTCCTCAAGGCATCGGCAGCAGATCTTCCTGACTCTCAAACCCTGCTTCACACATATTCTGAATGTTCTGATGCAATCTGACTTCTGACCTATAATACAGCCTGAATCATAATCATAATCATAATCACACACTGTTGGCCAGAGCAGAACTGAGGCTGAGTCTGGTTTCTCACGAGGGTTTCCTCCATTCTGTCACTGATGGAGTTTTGATTCCTGTCGCCTTTGGCTTTTGTCTTTTAATTTAATATTCAACACCATTATTGATCTCCTGCACTGACAGCATTATATGAGAACTGAACTGAGCTGGACTTTCTCCAGAGCGGATATATATATATAAATGACGTTTTTACAACAGAAATGAAGCATCACTGAACTTCCTTAAGCTGGACTGAGACGCTATTGTCTTCAGGAAACACACTTTACTGCATTATTCTCCTGCTATCTCTGGAAAGCTGCTCTGAAACGATCTATAATGTTAAAAGCGCTGTATTAATAAAGGAGACTTGACTTGCATTCACACATGAGAGCAAACACTACAGCTTCCTCCAGCGAAAGCAAAACTAACACCAGCACGATCCTCTTAATCACACAGGAGATCTCTTTAATATCAGCACCAGAATCTACAACTGAGTCTGCAACCGAAACACAAACATCTGATGAACTCTGCCTTCACAACTTATAGGAGGAACATTTCAGTTAAGACCGGAGTGAAACGCCATTAAGCCTTTGGAGCAACACTGGAAAACATCAATAATCAACTTCACGAAATAACTCAAACATCACAAAAACTGGTTTTACTCAGAAACTGCGGTAAAACTTTACAATAAGGTTCATTGGTTAACATGAACTAAGAATGATCAATATTTCTTCAGCATTTATTAATCTTAGTTGATATTAATTTCAAGATTTACTAATACGTTATTAAAATCAAAGGTTGTATTTGTTAGCATTAGTTAATACACTGTGAACTAACATGAACAATGTGTATTTTTATTAACTAACATTAAAGGGATACTTTACCGTTTTCGAATCCATTCAGCCGATCTCCGGGTCTGGCGGTACCACTTTTAGCATAGCTTAGCATAGATCATTGAATCGGACAGGACCATTAGCATATCTCTCAAAAAAATGACCAAAGAGTTTCGATATTTTTCCTATTTAAAACTTGACTCTTCTGTAGTTACATCGTGTACTAAGACCGACTATACATGAGAACTATACTCTCATTCCTGCGTAATAATCAAGAAACTTTGCTGCCGTACCATGAGTGCAGCAGGCGTAATGATATGACGCAGCGCCTGAAAATAGTCCCCAGCTCTGTAACTTCCAACGTGACCGGGACTAAGTTTGTCTAACCTATTAGACCTATTTTCAGGAGCTGCGTCATATCATTACGCCAGCTGGACTCATGGTACGGCAGCAAAGTTTCTTGATTATTACGCAGGAATGAGAGTATAGTTCTCATGTATAGTCGGTCTTAGTACACGATGTAACTACAGAAGAGTCAAGTTTTAAATAGGAAAAATATCGAAACTCCTTGGTCATTTTTTTGAGAGAGATGCTAATGGTCCTGTCCGATTCAATGATCTGTGCTAAGCTATGCTAAAAGTGGTACCGCCAGACCCGGAGATCGGCTGAATGGATTCGAAAACGGTAAAACTCAACTGTTTAACTCTGGGGGAGCTGTAAAATGAGCCTATTTCCAAAAAAAGTGGAGTATCCCTTTAACAAAGATTAATAAATACTGTAACATGTGTTGCTCATGGTTAGTTCATGTTAGTTAATACACTAACTAATGTTAACTAATGAACCTTACTGTAAAGTGTTACCAAAATTGCTAGTAAATATCACAAATAAGTGCAATGAAATCACATTACGCATTGGAAATTGTACTAAAATGTAAAATGTACTCCAATAACTCTCCAAAAATGATATTTCAGTGTGTTTGATCAGATCCACATGCGTGCTTCATGTAAAACCACAATGCGAGTCTCATATCTGCGCAGCGACGCATCAAATAAATGTCTTGCAGTTAAAAATGCTACTTTACACTCATACGCCGAGTCTTCGACACAATCTCAGCTCTGCATTATTTAAAGAGACATATTTCATCCGTCCTGAGCTTCACTAATTGCCGGCCTCAGGCGTGGGAACGTTTTATCTAATGATGACGGATGAAACTCTAGGAGATGCTTCACTCAACGAGGTCACGCTCTCCTGAACGTAGAGATATCTCCAAACCCAAGTCTTCTTCAAGGACTCGAGTCTCGTTTCTGCGTATGCAAACATGGACGGCCGTGATTGGTCACGAGAAACACATCTACCAATGGCAGGACGCAGTTTTTGTCCTTTACATTTAAAGCAAAAGCATGAAAACGAATGAGATTCCAGAGCTGTCATGGAGAAGAATATCAATGTTCAACGTTTATGCTTTGGTTTATTCTGCCGAACACAAAAGAAGATATTTCCAAGAATGTTTCAATTGTTTTTGAACACTGAACAACCAAAACACTGCAACATTTCTGAAGAGTTTCTTCTGTGTTCCTCTGAATGAAGTGAGTCTGAGAGGCTTGAAAGACGCGGAGGGAGTGAATGATGACAGAATGGTCAGAACTATTCCTTTAAATAGTTTAATAATCTCAAGTACACAATCTCACAAGCAAATAAAGACTAACGGTTGGAATCGATTCATCTACTGTGCAGAGAAATGAAACTTTCAGAGTTATGATGAGATATCTAAAATCCACATATTCTCTCATATGGAAAAGACAAAGATAACACTAAACCTTACTCTACTATACACTACACTACACTATACTACACTATACTATACTATACTACAGTACACTACACTATACTACACTATACTATACTACAGTACACTACACTACACTACACTACACTATACTACACTATACTATACTACACTACACTATACTACACTATACTATACTACAGTACACTACACTACACTACACTATACTATACTACACTATACTACACTACACTACAGTACACTATACTACACTATACTACAGTACACTACACTATACTACAGTACACTACACTACACTACACTACAGTACACTACAGTACACTATATTACACTACAGTACACTACAGTACACTATACTACACTATACTACAGTACACTACACTACACTACACTATACACTATACTACACTCCACTATACTCCACTATACTCCACTAGACTACACTATACTACAGTACACTACACTATACTACAGTACACTACAGCACACTACACTACAGTACACAACGCTACGCTACACTATACTACAGTACACTACACTATACTACACTACACTACACTATACTACACTACACTATACTACAGTACACTACACTACACTACACTATACACTATACTACACTACACTACACTATACTCCACTATACTACACTATACTACAGTACACTACACTATACTACACTACAGTACACTACACTACACTACACTACAGTACACTACACTATACTACAGTACACTACACTACACTACACAACGCTACGCTATACTACAGTACACTACACTATACTACAGTACACTACACTACACTACACTATACTACACTACAGTACACTACTATACACTACACTATACTACACTATACTACAGTACACTACACTATACTACAGTACACTACACTACACTACACTATAGTACACTACACTACAGTACACTACTATACACTACACTATACTACACTATACTACAGTACACTACACTACACTACACTACAGAACACTACACTACACTACAGTACACTACACTACACTACAGTACACTACACTATACTACAGTACACTACACTACAGTACACTACAGAACACTATACTACATTACACTACACTACAGTACACTACTATACACTACACTATACTACACTATACTACAGTACACTACACTATACTACACTACACTACACTATACTACACTACACTACAGTACACTACTATACACTACACTATACTACACTATACTACAGTACACTACACTATACTACAGTACACTACACTACAGTACACTACAGAACACTATACTACATTACACTACACTACAGTACACTACTATACACTACACTATACTACACTATACTACAGTACAATACACTATACCACACTACACTACACTATACTACACTACACTACAGTACACTACTATACACTACACTATACTACACTATACTACAGTACACTACTATACACTACACTACACTACACTATACTACACTACACTATACTACACTACACTACAGTACACTACTATACACTACACTATACTACACTATACTACAGTACACTACACTATACTACAGTACACTACTATACACTACACTACACTATACTACAGTACAGTACACTATACTACAGTACACTACAGAACACTATACTACATTACACTACACTACAGTACACTACTATACACTACACTATACTATACTACAGTACACTACACTATACTACATTACACTACACTATACTACACTACACTACAGTACACTATACTACACTATACTACAGTACACTACACTATACTACATTACACTACACTATACTACATTATACTACAGTACACTACACTACACTATACTACACTACACTACACTACAGTACACTACACTACACTACACTACACTATACTATACTACACTACACTACACTACAGTACAGTACACAATGCTGCACTACAGTACACTACAGTACACTACAGTACACTACAGTACACTATACTATACTACACTACACTACACTACAGTACACAACGCTACACTACACTACAGTACACAATGCTACAGTACACAACACTACACTACACTACACTACACTACACTACAGTACACTACACTACACTACACAACGCTACACTACACTACAGTACACTACACTATACTACACTACACTACACAACGCTACACTACACTACACTACACTACACAATGCTACACTACACTACACTACACTAAACACTACACTAAACTAAACACTACACTACACTACACTACACTACAGTACACTACACTATACTATACAACACTACAGTACACTACACTACACTACAGTACACTACACTATATTACACTACACTATATACTACACTACAGTACACTACGCTATACTATACTACACTACACTACACTACACTATACTACACTACACTACACAACGCTACACTACACTACACTACACAATGCTACACTACACTACAGTACACTACACTACAGTACACTACACTACAGTACACTACACTATATTACACTACACTATATACTACACTACAGTACACTACGCTATACTATACTACACTACACTACACTACACTACACAACGCTACACTACACTACACTACACAATGCTACACTACACTACAGTACACTACACTACAGTACACTACAGAACACTATACTACATTACACTACACTACAGTACACTACTATACACTACACTACACTACAGTACACTACACTACAGTACACTACACTATACTACACTACACTACACTACACTACAGTACACTACAGAACACTATACTACATTACACTACACTACAGTACACTACTATACACTACACTACACTACAGTACACTACACTACAGTACACTACACTATACTACACTACACTACACTACACTACACAACGCTACACTACACTACACTACACAATGCTACACTACACTACAGTACACTACACTACAGTACACTACGCTACAGTACACTACAGAACACTATACTACATTACACTACACTACAGTACACTACTATACACTACACTACACTACAGTACACTACACTACAGTACACTACACTATACTACACTACACTACACTACACTACACTACACTACACTACACAATGCTACGCTACACTACAGTACACTACACTACAGTACACTACGCTATACTACACTACACTACACTACACTACACAACGCTACACTACACTACACTACACAATGCTACACTACACTACAGTACACTACACTACAGTACACTACAGAACACTATACTACATTACACTACACTACAGTACACTACTATACACTACACTACACTACAGTACACTACACTACAGTACACTACACTATACTACACTACACTACACTACACTACACTACACTACACAACGCTACACTACACTACACTACACAATGCTACGCTACACTACACTAAACACTACACTACATAAACTCTGAGGTCAAGAGAGCAAGACGCTACAAACAGTGTCATTAATGTCACGCATCACCATCCAATGAGGCCATCCGAGCTCTGGGAGCGACTGTAAGAAGAAAAGAATGAAACGCTCAGGACCAAAACATTGGAAAATAACCAGGAAGCGTTTTCCCTCAGGAAACCTTCAGTTCCAATTCCGCTGTTCTCTTTCTGTCTTTGGCCTGATTCGGGCAGTTTTCTCAAGCCAAAGAGTGTTTCCATCAAACCGCATAGAACATCAAAGCATGAAGAAGACAAGAGCAACGGTCCTCGGTTTGGGCCATAGGATCATTTAATGATGGACTACTTTCAGCTGAAGGAAAACAAGAGCCTGAGAGGTTTCACAGCAAACACTGATTAGACTAAAAATTAAGTGTTTACTGAAGAAACGTCCACATACTTCACTTTCAATCATTTCAATATCACTCTATCCAAGGTCAAAGAAACCCATGTGTTCACTGTGTGTCATCAGAATCATTTCCACACAGAACAGTTTACATTTAGCTTACGTTAACAGCAAATAAATGTCATTTTATACGAGCGTCATGAAGCTTCACTACTTTCAACATTAAACACTGCAGACACTTCAAAACAAATTGTGAATGTAAATTGTTTACCGTCGTGTTTCATCTTTCTTCTCTGATCTGTGATTCACTTCAGAATTAAATAATTTAGAGCCAATATTTTGTTTTCAGATCTTTACTGAAACACCAGCTTGCAAGTGCCATATGAGAACTTTCATATGCATAGAAAGAGGTCTTTTGAACTTTCTATTCATCAAAGAATCCTGAAAAATCAAATGTATCACGTTTCCACAAAAAAAAATCAAAACTGATAATAATCATAAATGTTTATAAGCATCAAATCATCATATTAGAGTGATTTCTGAAGGATCATGTGACACTGAAGACTGGAGTAATGATGCTGAACATTCAGCTTTGATCACAGGAATAAATTACACTTTATTATAATATTCACATAGAAAGCAGATGATTTACATTAGAATAATATTTCAGAATTTTACTGTATTTTTGATCAAATAAATGCAGGCTTGGTGAAAAGAAAGAGACTCTTTCAGAAACATTAAAGAAATCTTACCGCCCCCAAAGTTTTGACCAGTAGCGTATACTGATAATTTCACATTTTGACTGTAAATGCTATAATAATAATAATAATAATAATAAACTTTATTTTCTATAGCGCCTTTGAAAGTTACATTTAAAAGCTCTTCACAAAAAGTAAGAAAAAATAAAATAGAAATACAACATTATAAAAGAAAAGCATTCATAAAAGAGAAGTAAATTCAAATATACAATACAAATATAAAATGTTATCATGATATCATTAAAACGTTGTATCCGTAATGCTAGAATCAGTCGGTCACCACAGCTTCACAAGCACACAAGACTTTGTCATCTGTTTGTGTTGTAAATGTACAGTACAGGAAGAACCAGTTATAACCTGAAGGACTTGAACAGACTGCTTATGATCTCTAACCCTAACTGATGGCAGGCTTTCATAGACCAATAACAATATCTAAAGAGCTGATGCTTTCCGATACACAAATGTTACAGTAACAGCAGCTAAGATGTAAATAAATGATATATTTCTGATATATAATTGCTTATTTAACACCATACATGCTCAAAATACACACAAAAAATATGCGTACGATCAATTGACGAGACTGTCGATAGATTTGCGTTTAATCAGATGATGCCAATGAGCTCAAAACTGATTGTCATCTGCACAATTCAACACAATTGCACAGAATTATGAAGCTTCTCCCTTTAAAGCGGAGCAGAAACTCCCGTTAGAGTAAGTGAAGACTGAGGAGCGTGAACGTTCCTGCGAGAACAACCAGAGTCGGCATGAAGCGTGATCCACGAAGCTGAAGGATTTCAAACACACACACACTCTATAAATAGCAACACAACATGCCAATGTCCCGCGTCTCACTTTAGACCCACTGCTTCTGCTCAACGCGACTCTCTCACGACACGCCAGAAAGACGAGAGATCCATTAATATTAACTCACCGACGAGAGCTTCAGCTTCTTCAATATTTGATCAGACTCGGACACTGGCACCTTCCAGTTGAGCGAGAGCAACAAGCCCGTCGCTGTTCGCTGTGAAAGGACGCCTTGTGAACCGGCTAAAGAACGCGCAGTGCTTCCACACATCTGCAAACCCACGAGCTTCTGCTGGTCATGAGGACAGAGGAGCTCCACAGAAACCAGTCTGAGGCGATGCTCGACACATCTGTGGAAATCATGAAGCGTTTTAATTCTCAGGATTCTCTGGCGAATGGAAAGTTGAACAGAACAGCATTTATTTGAAACTTGTAACACTGTAAATGTCTTGACTGTCACTTTAATGCAATTTAATGCATCCTTGATTAATAAAAGTAATATAAAAATGGTAGTGTATCACAGTTTCCACAAAAAATATATTAATAATAATCATAAATGTTTCTTGAGCATCAAATCATCATATTCATGTGACACTGAAGACTGGAGTAATGATGCTGAAAATTCAGCTTCGATCACAGGAATAAATTATATATTCACAATATATTCACATAGAAAACAGATGATTTACATTCTAAAAATATTTCAAAATTTTTACTGTATTTTTGATCAAATAAATACAGCTTTGGTGAGCAGAAGAGACTCTTTCAGAAACATTAACATTTATAATTATTGTTATATTATTAATATAAGTAATCTTAATATTCTTATATCAAATCTATAAAATCTTAATATTATTTCAGTTTTTCGGGGGGGTTTTGCACTGTGATTTAAGTTAGATAGTTTTTATGTTAATATGAATAATAATAATAATAATAATATTAAAACAACATCACGATGAAGAGGAACAAGAGTGTGTGTGTATGTGTGTGTGTGTGTGTGTGTGTGTGTCTTGACAGCCAAGCAGGTTTTAAGCCAAAGTTCATCTTGTGGTAAAACACAGAGAGAGAGAGAGAGATAGAGAGGTAGAGAGAGAGAGAGAGAGTGATAGAGAGAGAGAGAGAGAGATAGAGAGGTAGAGAGAGAGAGAGAGAGAGAGAGAGAGAGAGAGAGTGATAGAGAGAGAGAGAGAGAGAGGTAGAGAGAGAGAGAGAGGTAGAGAGAGAGAGAGAGAGTGATAGAGAGAGAGAGAGATAGAGAGGTAGAGAGAGAGAGAGAGAGAGAGAGATAGAGAGAGAGAGGGAGAGAGAGAGAGAGAGAGAGAGAGATTAAGATTGAGATAGAGAGAGAGAGGTAGAGAGAGAGTGATAGAGAGAGAGAGGTAGAGAGGGAGAGAGAGAGAGAGATAGAGAGGTAGAGAGAGAGAGAGAGAGAGAGAGAGAGAGATAGAGAGAGAGAGAGAGAGAGAGAGAGATTAAGATTGAGATAGAGAGAGAGAGGTAGAGAGAAATTGAGATGTGATCTGTGGTCCAGCAGAACCTCGACGGCCACATCCTTCATCAGGATCCTTCAGAGGAACACGAAACCGGTCTGGAGGATCTCAAACACACACACACACACACACTCGCACCGGAACGCTTGTGAACACACATTTCTGCGATCATCTGAGAAGAGAATCCACTTAAACTAATAATAACACACAGATCTTCGAACCATCAGACTACTGTAATCTCAATAAAAACACCCAAAGCACAACTAATTATGAAGAAACCCAGGTTACGTAAATAGTCTTACCTCGAGGGTCTGTTTCTAATGTCCACCAGAACGTTATATAACTCAGATAAGCCAATGCATCATGTCAAGAAAGCGTCCACTGGACCATTTCAATTGGCTTTTGTGTGTCTCGTTTCTTTCTCTGTCCGGCTGCCGGAGGATCGACTCCAAACTTCAGCGCTTCTGTGAGTTTCTGCTGAAAGGTCCATTTTGTAGCTCAAATCACTCGACCATCAAAATGGAAGCCCTTCAGCTGCCTCTTAAAAAACAATCTGAAACGCAGGCGCTTCTCCCAGATCACCAGCGAGAGCTCAGAGACCTCATGCGAGTCTTCAGAGTCAATGTCAACGCAATCCAAAGCCAGAGATTCCAAAATGGAATTTTAGGAGAAACATCTGAGACGTAAGAAACATTGTAACTCCTGAACAATGAGAGTAATTAAGGTGACGCTTCTCCACATCTCCTGACTTATTAATAACACAATTATTCAGATTAAATCACCACATTACTCCTGAATCCAGACTGTAAATCCTCCGGGAGATCCGGAGCAACAGAACGTCGTCTTTATCTCACACTCATCAACCGATCCATTAAAATCAGTAAAACTGAACTGAAATCTGTTCATCTGTTGACAAAAGAACAGCTTTAACGGTTTTCCGTCAAAATAAACGCTCGATGGTTTAACGTTTGGAAATGAATAAATTAAAGGGGTCCTATTAAGCCCTTTTACGAAGTCTTGCTTGTGTTTTGGGGTGTAAACACATTATTTTTCACATATTTTATATTTCATTACAGCTCCTCTCTCCTGTCTGGTTGAACGCAGCGTTTTTGATGAAGCCCCTCCTTCCGACATTCGAACTGTGTTGTGATTGGTCAGCTGACCCTGTGTGTTGTGATTGGCTGCGCTTTAGCGTGTTTTCTGGAAATGTCACGAACCTTCATAACCACGAACTCTACTCAGATCTAAATATTAACGATGGCGTCCATTTCAAACAATTTCAGGCCTGATTCAGACCCTGACAATGTTAACGAACAAGAGGATCGTGCAGAACGGACTTCAAGCACAGGTGTGTTTTTTTGTTGTAATTTTCTTATACATTTTAGATAATGTTATCCACCATTTAATATTTGTCTGAAAACTATGGTTATACAAACAGTAATCGATCGCAAAACCATGGATCATTTCCCTAAGCATTGGTGAACAGCCGTACAAAAGCTCCAGTAAACACTACATCAATACTAATGACTTTGAGCTTTGTAATCTTGCAGAACTTTATTATGCTCAAACAGAAACACTACACACTAACACACAAAGTGGAAAAGCATAGTAGGACCCATTCAAGATATTAGTATTGTAATGTTACAGTATTATATAATTTTTCTTGAATACTCTTTTTATTAGGGTTTAATATTTGTATTTAGTAATAATAATCATCATAATAAAAACAATATTTATTATTATCTTTATAGTCACATTAATGTGATTTAAAAAATATTGTTTTCCCCCTAAATCATGCAGCCCTAAAATCAAAACATACAATACCATAATTTTAGACACCAGTGAAACTCAATCACAACAAAAACTAATACAACTCAAGTTTATTGCAGACAAGTCAACTCGAGTTTCCCACTTGGCATTATTTGGTCATTCATGTGCATGAAACTCATAATTACGATATTTCAGACTCCACTAGATGTGCATAAGCTCAAAGTACACTTGGTTTTTGACACGAACACCAAGTATAGTGCACTAGAATGACATCTTCGTCCAGTTTGCATGTGATTTTAGATAAAACGATCTTTTTAAACTCCTCGTCGACATTTGCATGAATTTATGTTTTGGTCTCCAGAAGTTTGTTGTTGTTCAGTTTCGTCTTCAACTACACAATAACTAATTAGTGCAAATAACGCCAGGCTCATGATCAAACTGAGTGTACGTGTGATTAGAAAAGCCAGTTAAACTTTATATCAATAGTCCACTTTAGACAAATACTGACTACAAGTAACTTTGCAACTACATGTCAACTAACTAGTGTACGGTTAAAAAAAAACATTTAATTTAGTTATTTAAACTTCTGCTTTGGTTTAGAACGTGGTGTTTATATTATAAATGTATAGCATAATCTAAAAGCTTTCCATTTGTACGTTGTTTGGATGAAAACACTGGCCATGATGTGCATGTAGAACTTTTTCCCATTGGAAAAAATACAGGACCTAAAATCCTCAAAGAAACGATCAACAGTTGCAGCCGTGGAGTCTCTGCTAATGCTGAAACATTAGCGAAACATCTCAAATATCAGCTATCACAAACTAGCATTGTCTAAATGTTTTAGTAAAGCAATAAAGCATTCAATCATCCACTGATGAACATGTTGTAGTCGACACCTGGAAAATAACCCTGAGCTGCGGTTCCCAGTGCAAAACACAGTCGCTTTACACATGAAATCAAGTCAACAGGTCATTAACACAAAACCCTAGTGAACTCGTCGTGTGCCACACAAATATCACTTCAGTAGAGTTTTACATCAACGCTATGACAATCATACAAATACTAACACTGGGTAAAATAGAGAAACAGCTCAATGGGGTTTGGAACGGAGCTCATGTTTACACTGTTAACTTCGTCCTCGTTGGTGTATCATTAAAAATAGATGAGATGCCTTTGTGTCTATTCATTCGTTTTCTGTGTTCAACATGACAAAGAGACAATAAAGAACGTGCAATAAGCCTCACCGAGAGTCATAAACGGATCTGACGTCTACAATCATCTCCCAAAAATACTACAACATGAGACACCGCACATGTTCTGTTTTCTCAAGTGGACTTCACTTCATATTTGATGACGTTTGCATGATTTATGTGTATCGTGAAGCTGCTTTGAGACTTTGCATTGTGGAAATAAAGCTTGATACTCCTGAAAACAAAGCACAAGTTTAGGAGCGAACTACGACCCAAGCGTTTCTCCTGCGAGCTGAACAGGCTTTAGACTGGATCTTCATGAAAAGTGGGTCAGCGGTGAGCTTGAACCGTGAGCCATCGCTGTGTGTCAACAGTTGCATAAGACGGCTTTTAGCTTTTCCAGGTCAGACACTCGACCAGATCACAGTCATTACAGTGAAACTACAGGGAAAATTCCCCTGAAATCTACAGCCTGAGAGAAATGACCAGCTGGATGAACAAGATCACATATGCATTGGTTGCAAATCCATAAAACATTTGAGTGAAATCAGTAAAATGTTGCAAATAACGTGCATACGGCTACATAAAACCACAAAGAACCTGCTTAGAAACATCAGACAGAAGCAGAGTCTGAAAAACAGCCAGTAACCTTCATGTGAGAGAACCTGTTTGCCCTGACATGGGAGACGTGCCACCATTTTGAGTTCCTCTGGCCTGCGTCTGTCGCATTGAGTGTGTGTGTGTGTGTGTGTGTGTGTGTGTGAGCGTGCTGTCTTTGTCAGCGGGATTTCACAGTGGCCAGAGCGATTGCAGAAGGACACACACACACACAGACACAGACATCTTCCACCGAAATGCTCTGATGGTGTGCAATCATGTTCAACGTGTCACAATCATACATGCATGTCAGATTATTAAACTATTAAACCAGACAAGTGCACGAACACTCACTTTCACTTCCAAGCAGAAGCTTCACATTTGGTCCAAAACGACACACAGGTGCATTAAGGGAACTGTTTCACCAGAAAGTTCAGTATTAATGGATTCATAAGTTCTAAGACCATGGCTCATCAACATGATGCATTGATATGCATGACTGAAAATGCACTAAAATGACAGTAAAGAGAGCAGGAACTCTGTAGGAGCGTCTGTAGGCCACCGTAGAATTCATCAGAAACATGCTAAAGTCATCATGAAACCTTCAACTAAACCGCATTTCACTCTAAAAACGGCACAATAACAAACCGCAGCGTGAGTGTTATTAAAAATATCGCGCGCTGGTCAAAGTAACAGAGGAAAAAAGTGCAAAGAAGCGTGAAATGTGTCACCAAACGCCTCGCTCGCGCCGCGTCCAGGTCCATGCAGTGGCCAGGAGAAAGTCAACCTTTGTTCTCCAGCGAGACTCCAGCGAGACTCCATTTTCTGGTGTCATTCTACACCTGCGGGGACAAACACCTGGAGCCCGGCGCGAAAAACACACACAATAACAACATCAACTACACAAGCGTTACATTGTAACTACACCGTCACGTCACGAGAGCGTAGTGCGCGCGCCTTCGCTCGCTCGCGTCGCGTCCGTCAGTCTGTCTCTCTCTCTCTCTCTCTCTCTCTCTCTCTCTCTGCTTGACTAATGGACGCGGAGCTCCAAATCCGCGCAATGGCTTCCAACGCTCCCGTCAGACGCGCAACGCGTCCCTCAAACGCCCGAAAAACACGCGTGCGATCAGAAGCTCTGGAGGAGACGCGTCACTTTACATGCACCAAGGTGCCCGTTCTGAAGGATTCGCTCGGCTCTGTTCTGTTGAGAAGCAAGCGCGTTTCCAGATCGCTCCTCTCCACGGATCCCGAGCTCAAACGCGTCGTTATACGGGTCGAGAAACCGAATACTCACGCCTGGATCCTGGATCTTCTGTTCTGAAGTTGTTCCCGGTTTAGAGCAGGAGAATGTTCGCCATCTTCTTCTCTCCTCCTTCTTCTTCTCCTCCTCCTCCTCCTTCTTCTTCTTCTTCTTCTTCTTCAGTACGCCAGCTGCAGATGACCTGAGCTCTTGCTGTCTCTGAATAATGAGCAGCCTCAGAGACAAGGAAGACAATCTGCTAAGCATGCAACACAAAGAAGTTTTGGAGTCTAGCAAGCACCAGAGGGTGCACAAGAGTTTGCGATGAGACAGTGAGACAGGAGGAAGGTCCACAGAGCCTCTCATGACTCCAGCAGTAATGGAGCTCAAACATGGAGCCCCTCACGGCGCTTATGACACATTATGATGAGCCATATGATGAGAACGCGTCATTACAGACATTCATTATGGCGCGCGCGCTATAAACGGCGGTCGCGTCATAATATCTCAGTCTTCCGTTTCATATGTTCTCTTTTCAGAGGAACATGGTCAAAAAAGGTTTCACGTGCATGAAGATCATTATCCAGCACAGTACAGATATATATAAATATATAGAGAGATATGCACCACAGTCACGTGATGTCTCTGATTTCAAAATAAATAGCATTTTGTGAATCTCTTTTCAGAGGAACATGGTCAAAAAAGGTTTCACGTGCATGAAGATCATTATCCAGCATATATATATATATATATATATATATATACTGTGACATCACGTGACTGTGGTGCATATATATATATATATATATATACCACAGTCACATGATGTTGCTGATTTCAAAATAAATAGCATTTTGTGAATCTCTTTTCAGAGGAACATGGTCAAAAAAGGTTTCACGTGCATGAAGATCATTATCCAGCACATATATATATATATATATATATATATATATATATATACTGTGACATCACGTGACTGTGGTGCATATATATATATATATATATATATATATATATATATATATATATATATATACCACAGTCACATGATGTTGCTGATTTCAAAATAAATAGCATTTTGTGAATCCTTTTGTGATTGTTTTTATTTAGACTTCATTCAAACTTGTATGCTCCACTCGTTCTGATAATAATATCATATGTTTTGACACATATTCTGAACGTTTTTCAGAGATTGTTATGTATTCCCTATTATGCCATAGCCTATCGAGTGAAACGCTTCTCGAACAAGAATAAAAAATAATGGGCGGGGCTTGATTTTGTCCGTGGGGAATTGATTGGATGGTATGCCGTGACGTCACCGTCGGCAGGAGTGACTGCGGCCACGCCCATTGAGTGGCAAAAACACTGAGTGGCAAAAACACTGAGCGGCAGCATTTGTTGTTGTTTTTGCCGCGAAAAACGCACAAAACACATCTAAAACTGGAAAGAGCTTTGAGATTGACTATATAGATTTGACAAGAAATCTGAGGTATATTTTCACAGACTGCTGAAAGCTACAGAACAGAGAAGCAAATGATCGCTGCGATTCACAGAAACAACTGGATCTAGGCAGAGAAAGGTGGATTTGCAGTTTTAATTTTGTGTCAGTATGCTGAATTTAGGGGTAAAATCACACCGTATATATTGTATTGTTATATATTGTATCGACAACTCATCAATTAAATATTTACCGTCGTATATTCTGCATAATTGGATGTTTTTAAATAAACACTGACAAGTTTTAGGGCTGGACGATATGATATATATAACATTGATATAAGTGATCACATGGATTTAGACCTATATTGTATTTATATAAAGCGTTCACAGGCAAATTTGCTTTATGTATTTCCCCGACGTTGAGGCTCATATAAATGTCAGAAACACGATTCCTGCTGCATGTCGATATCCCTGATCCCTGGATCTCTGGTAAGTTGTAAGGAACACTATATCGAGTCCAACCTTTAGTTTAAACTGATAATCATTCGTTTTACTCGCGTTTTCACAGTTTCCCCTATTAAATCCAGTCATATTGCAGGTTCTTTTGCCACTCAGTCCGTGTTCCGGTGGAAAGTGACTTCAGTGCATAACCTCTATTGGTGCATCTCATGTGAGTGACACAGTATAAGTGTCTGGAGCGTCATTCTCATTCAGAGTGCATGCTGGGAAGACACTCTCCTCTCCAGCAGTATTTATGTAAGACAGCACGCTTGCTTTCTCCCATTCCTTCTCTCTGGGTTTCTGTCTGTGGCCACTTGACACAATGGTTAATTAGATTTTTCGCTGCTCTTAACCACTAATTCATAAATCATAACTCAATGAGCCTGACTGACACCGAACACCAATAAAGCATGACAGAATCATAAATCATTGACACGGAAACTGCTACTTTTTCAGTTGTAATCTGAATGTCATTAAACATCATGAGTCGCATGATTATGGGTTTGATTCCCTTGTAATGCATGAACCGACGACATGTGCATAAATGTGAAATACATCAAGATGAAATGCATGAATAATATGTGAGTAAACTCAAACTTAAAAGTAAAAAGCTTCTAGTAAAGTGCAGTTAAACTCAACACTAGATCCACATCGACTGGCTTGATTTGTTCAAGTCTCTTTTTGTGCATGATTCATTGATTCATCAAATTATGTCTTCATAATTGACTTAATAATTTTACACAAAATTGGATTAAAATGCTAAATTACTGTATTTCATTCATGGCATTGTGATGAGGTCATTTGACAAAAATGGAAACTGGAAGTAAATTAAGAGACTAATGAAAGATTTGCAGTTTCTCTGGATTTATTATTTATGTGTAAATCCGTTTGAGTTAAATTAAAATTTTTGATTGATTCTACAAACTACTGACAACATTATTTCCAAATTTCTGAACTAAGAAAATCCAGCTTTTAATGTTGTTTTTATGTTTAATACGCTTTTAGTATACAAAGCATGTGTAAGTTCATAAGTCGACACCATTGCTGAGTATTTCCTCCTTAAAACTGCAGTGAACCAAAGACGTCACAAACTACCTTGTAACCAATCAGATCAACGTGTGATCGTCAACCAGTGGATCTCTGAGCTGAGTGAGTGAGTGGAGGCGGGGCTCATTTGCATATTCATAGAGCAGCGCATACTAAATGAGGCAAGGGTGTCGAGTTACACTCAAGCTATTTTAAGGCATTTTTCGAGGAAAAACGTTTAAATTGGTGATTTTGGTGATTAAAGATGAGTTTTAAGGGACAAAATTACTGACTAAAGAAGGACTTTTAAACATTAATATTACAAACTTGATTTTTTTTGCATTATTCGAGGTCTGAAAACATGATATCTTTTTTCGCTATTATGACCAGTTGTCATTTTTTACAAATAAATGCTCTAAATGACAGCAGTTTTATTTGAAATTTGGAAGAAATGTTGTCAGTAGTTTGTAGAATCAATCAAAAATGGTCATTTAACTCAAAAGGATTTACATATAAATAATAAATCCAGAGAAACTGGAAGTTTCTCAGTGGTCTCTAAATTTATATATACATATATACACTCACCTAAAGGATTATTAGGAACACCTGTTCAATTTCTCATTAATGCAATTATCTAATCAACCAATCACATGGCAGTTGCTTCAATGCATTTAGGGGTGTGGTCCTGGTCAAGACAATCTCCTGAACTCCAAACTGAATGTCAGAATGGGAAAGAAAGGTGATTTAAGCAATTTTAGAGCGTGGCATGGTTGTTGGTGCCAGACGGGCCGGTCTGAGTATTTCACAATCTGCTCAGTTACTGGGATTTTCACACACAACCATTTCTAGGGTTTACAAAGAATGGTGTGAAAAGGGAAAAACATCCAGTATGCAGAAGTCCTGTGGGCGAAAATGCCTTGTTGATGCTAGAGGTCAGAGGAGAATGGGCCGACTGATTCAAGCTGATAGAAGAGCAACTTTGACTGAAATAACCACTCGTTACAACCGAGGTATGCAGCAAAGCATTTGTGAAGCCACAACACGCACAACCTTGAGGCGGATGGCCTACAGCAGCAGAAGACCCCACCGGGTACCACTCATCTCCACTACAAATAGGAAAAAGAGGCTACAATTTGCACGAGCTCACCAAAATTGGACAGTTGAAGACTGGAAAAATGTTGCCTGGTCTGATGAGTCTCGACTTCTGTTGAGACATTCAGATGGTAGAGTCAGAATTTGGCGTAAACAGAATGAGAACATGGATCCATCATGCCTTGTTACCACTGTGCAGGCTGGTGGTGGTGGTGTAATGGTGTGGGGGATGTTTTCTTGGCACACTTTAGGCCCCTTAGTGCCAATTGGGCATCGTTTAAATGCCACGGCCTACCTGAGCATTGTTTCTGACCATGTCCATCCCTTTATGACCACCACGTACCCATCCTCTGATGGCTACTTCCAGCAGGATAATGCACCATGTGTGTGTGTGTGTGTGTGTGTGTGTGTGTGTGTGTGTGTGTGTGTGTGTGTGTGGAAATTAATATTATTAATATATTATTATTAATATTAAAATATTATTTAAAAAATAATATTAATTTAGCAGTCAGTATCCAGGGTCCACTAAACCCTTGAGTGAGAGATCATAATAACTCAAACTCCTCCTGATGAAAGAGAATAAAAGCTGTTTCAGTCTCAGGTGAGCTCTTAATCTTCATTACCTGCTCGACTTCACCGCATCATGTTTCAGGTAAATATTTGGACACAAGGCAGGTGTAATAGACAGCAGCCTTGAGGTGATGATGACTTACCGTAGTATTTCCCCTCAGGACTCAGTTCCTCATTAATGCCTTTCACAGGTTTAGAGACAATAGAGTCTACATCACCTCATCAGTGCACACACACACACACACACACACACACACACACACACATCACCTAATCAGTGCACACACACACGCACACACACACACACACACACACACACACACATCACCTCATCAGCGCGCACACACACACACACACACACACACACACACACACACATACACATACACACACACACACACACACACACACACACACACACACACACACACACACACACATCACCTCATCAGTGCACACACACACACACACACACACACACACACACATCACCTCATCAGTGCACACACACACACACACACACACACATACACACACACACACACACACACATCACCTCATCAGTGCACACACACACACACACACACACACACACACACATACACACACACACACACATCACCTCATCAGCGCACACACACACACACACACACACATACACACACACACATCACCTCATCAGTGCACACACACACACACACACACACAGACACACATCACCTCATCAGCGCACACACACACACACACACATACACATACACACACACACACACACACACACACACACACACACACACACACACACACATCACCTCATCAGTGCACACACACACACACACACACACATCACCTCATCAGTGCACACACACACACACACACACACACACATCACCTCATCAGCGCACACACACACACACACACACACACACACATCACCTCATCAGCGCACACACACACACACACACACACACACACACACACACACATCACCTCATCAGCGCACACACACACACACACACACACACACACACACACATACACACACACACACATCACCTCATCAGCGCACACACACACACACACACACACACACACACACACACACACACACACATACACACACACACACACATCACCTCATCAGCGCACACACACACATACACACACACACACACACATCACCTCATCAGTGCACACACACACACACACACAGACACACATCACCTCATCAGTGCACACACACACACACACACAGACACACATCACCTCATCAGTGCACACACACACACACACACACACACACACATACACACACACACAGACACACATCACCTCATCAGTGCACACACACATCTATTGAACGCACACACACACACATCTGCACACACACATCTACTGAACGCACACACACCTCTCCTGAATGCACACACACACACACACACACATCCACTGAACGCGCACACACATCTACTGAACGCGCACACACATCTACTGAACGCACACACACATCCACTGAACGCACACACACATCTACTGAACGCGCACACACATCCACTGAACGCATACACACATCCACTGAACGCACACACACATCTACTGAACGCACACACACATCCACTGAACGCACACACACATCTACTGAACGCGCACACACATCCACTGAACGCATACACACATCCACTGAACGCACACACACATCTACTGAACGCACACACACATCCACTGAACGCAAACACACATCCACTGAACGCACACACACATCTACTGAATGCACACACACATCCACTGAACGCACACACACATCCACTGAACGCACACACACATCTACTGAACGCAAACACACATCCACTGAACGCGCACACACATCCACTGAACGCACACACACATCTACTGAACGCACACACACATTTACTGAACGCACACACACATCCACTGAACGCAAACACACATCCACTGAACGCACACACACATCTACTGAATGCACACACACATCCACTGAACGCACACACACATCCACTGAACGCACACACACATCTACTGAACGCACACACACATTTACTGAACGCACACACACATCCACTGAACGCAAACACACATCCACTGAACGCACACACACATCTACTGAAGGCACACACACATCCACTGAACGCACACACACATCCACTGAACGCACACACACATCTACTGAACGCACACACACATTTACTGAACGCACACACACATCCACTGAACGCACACACACATCTACTGAACGCACACACACATTTACTGAACGCACACACACAACTGAGACGGAGTGAGCACGTTTTAATCAATATGATTAACTTAATATGATGTATATTTGTCAGTCATACAGAAATGTGTGTGAGTGTGAGAGAAAGTGTGTGTGTGTGTGTGTGTGTGTGTGTGTGAGAGAGAGAGATTTTGAGTATGTGTGAGTGTGTGTGTTAGAGAGTTAGAGAGTTTGAGTGTGTGTGTGTGTGTGTGTGTGTGTGTGTGTGTGTGTGTGTGTGTGTGTGTGTGTGTGTGTGTGTGTGTGTGTGTGTGTGTGTTCTGTTTTTTGGAATAAAGAGCCAGCTATCTGTCCCCTGGTTCCACATCGTCCCTCAAGGCCCCGGTGCTGCTGCCCACTAAGCCACTTAAAACTACATCTAGCTCAGTGGGGAAAGCCAGCATGTCCAGCATGGGGGATCTGGGTAAGAGCGAGGGGGATCTGGGTAAGAGTGAGGGGACACAATGAAGTTCGAGAATTGCGTCAGGCCACAGATTTATCTCTCAGGGCCACCAAGGAGACCAGCAGAGCAACGGGGCGGTCTATGGCAGCCCGAGGGCCACTAAGAGGCACCTATGGCTGAATCTGTCCGAGATAAGGACAGAGATTTTCTGCTAGATGCCCTGTTAAGGCCTCCTGGCCTCTTCGGCAACTCTGTAAATACAGGCGTCGAGAGGTCCTATACTAGATCTTCATCAGTTTAATCGTGCAGTCAAGAAACTCAAGTTCAAAATGTTGACACTCAAACAGATCGCGACTCAAATCAGATCCGAGGACTGGTTGGTCACGATAGATCTAAAAGACGCATACTTCCATGTCTCCATCCTCCCTCAGCACAGGGAGTTCCTGAGGTTTTCTTTCGGGGGCAAAGAATACCAATATCGGGTGCTTCCATTCTGGAGGAGTCATCATCTTTCGTGGCACATAAACTGGGAAAACCCAGTTCTACCAGAAAGACTCGGGAGATAAATTGATATAACAAGCGTATATTTATTAACAGCCCAGCAAGCATAAATTTATAAAGTTCTTTGGCGTAGGACCCGTCCTTAGCTCGCAATGCGAGGGTAGCGGAAGCTGCATATCCTGCCTGAAGACGAAGGCAGGGGCGCAGCCGACCCCCTGGAGGTAAAGGAAGGGACCATCCTGGTGGTGGTGGGGAGGATAAGGGGAAGGTACCATCTTGGTGGTGGTTGGGGAAGATGGAGGTAATTGGCAGCGTCAGCATCTGCGAACTCAGACAAATGTAAATACCAATCTTTTATACTGCGAGTGTTAGCACATGATTGGATAGAAGTGAGGTAATACATGACGCGCTGATTGAGTCTTCCTGGCAGAACTTATGCTAAAGCTGTCATTTCTTGCAAGATCGCTTTTCAGCAGGGTTATCTCCATCCACCCTAAAGGTTTACGTGGCGGCCATTGCGGCTTACCACGCCCCTGTGGGCAATGCATCTCTGGGGAGAGACCCCAGAGTTATTCGTTTTCATTCGTGGTACTCTGAGGCTGAGGCCTGCAACTCGATCCCGGTATCCGGCTTGAGACCTGGAAACCTCGAAACTAATGCCGGTCAGACCGGATGTGCTTTTATCCTTTCCTGGTGGTGACGTTCACTCTCGTCATTGGACTAGTTGACACAAGTGCTTCAGACGCAATCACGCAGGGGCGTTCCCAAAGCGCCATCAACGCAGCGTCTCGTTCCCTTCTCAGGGAACTAGGGTTACAGTCGTTCATGTAAACGTTCATGTCCATTAACGTTCATGTAAAAAAGAAAATTACAAAAAAACTGGACGTTTTGAACATTCAGAAATAATGTTTTCATAACTTAATGTTCTTAGAAAATATTTTTGTTAGCTGTTTGTGTAACCTGACCACTGAAGAGCCGTTTCTGATAAACCCAGTGAAGACCCGACAGCATCCGAAGAGCTGATTGTTCTGTGCTGACCTGAGATGTGTGTATTGTTCAGGATGAGCTGATCTGGGATCAGGGTGGGACAGTCACACGCTGCCTCGACATATGGCCGGCGCACTAAATCTGATTAATTTGGGAGCCCAGGACAGAATGCACCGGGAAAACCCAGCCGGGATCTCCTCCAGAGCGGCTAAAAACAGACAAACACACGTCACACACTCAGATGGTCCTGCTGAGGACGGGTCTCGGTTCAACAGGGGAAAAAGAACGAGAATCCAAATATATTCACGCGACCTCCGTCACGCAGTCATGTGACTCAGACATGTAGAGTATTTTAGGGGACAGATAAGTTTACAGGATTCACACACACACACACACACACACACACACACACACTCTCTCTCTCTCTCTCTCTCACACACACACACACACACACATAGAGAGAGAGACACACACACACACACACTCTCTCTCACACAGACTCACACTCACACACAGACTCACACTCACTCACTCACTCACTCACACTCACTCTCTCACTCACACTTATTCACACACTCACACTCACTCACTCACTCACACTTATTCACACACTCACATACACACTCACTCACTCACACACTCACACTCACTCTCTCACTCACTCACACTTATTCACACACTCACATACACACTCACACTCACTCACTCACACTCACTCACTCACTCATGCACACTCACACTTACACTCTCTCTCACTCACACTCACTCACTCTCTCACTCACTCACTCACTCACTCACTCACTCACTCACTCACTCACTCATGCACACTCACTCACACTCACACACTTACACTCTCTCTCACTCGCACTAACACTCACACTCACACTCTCTCACAGACTCACTCACTCACTCACTCACTCACACTCACTCACACACTCACTCACTCACACTCACTCACTCACACACTCACTCACTCACTCACTCACTCACTCACTCATGTACACTCACTCACACTCACTCACTCACTCACTCACTCATGCACACTCACACTTACACTCTCTCTCACTCTCACTCACACTCACTTTCTCACTCACACATGCACACACACTCACACTCACACTCACACTCTCACTCATGCACACTCACACTCACACTTACACTCTCTCTCACTCACACATGCACACACACTCACACTTACACTCTCTCTCACTCACACATGCACACACACTTACACTCACACACTCACTCATGCACACTCACACTCATGCACACTCACACACTCACTCACTCACTCACTCATGCACACTTACACTCTCACTCACACTCACACTCACACTCACTCACTTACTCACTCACACACTCACACTCACACTCACACACTCACTCATGCACACTCACACTTACACTCTCTCTCACTCACACTCACACTCACTCACTCTCACTCACACTCACACTCACACTCACTCACTCACTCACTCACTCACTCACTCACTCATACTCACTCTCTCACTCACACTCACGCACACTCACACTCACTCACACTTACACTCTCTCTCACTCACACATGCACACACACTTACACTCACACACTCACTCATGCACACTCACACTCACTCACTCACTCACAATCACTCACTCACTCACTCACTCACTCACAAACACTCACTCACTCACTCTCACTCTCACTCTCACTCACACTCACTCACACTCACACTCACACTCACTCACTCACAATCACTCACTTACTCACAAACACTCACTCACACTCACTCACTCACTCACACTCACTCACTCACACTCACTCACTCACTCACAAACACTCACTCACACTCACTCACTCACTCACTCACTCACTCACAATCACTCACTCACACTCACTCTCTCACACTCACTCACTCACTCACACACTCACTCACTCACTCACTCACACTCACTCTCTCACTCACATTCACTCACTCACTCACACACACTCACTCACTCACTCACACTTTCTCACTCACACTCACTTACTCACACTCACTCTCTCACTCACACTCACTTACTCACTCACTCACACTCACTCACTCACACTTACACTCTATCTCACTCACACTCACACTCACACTCACACACGCACACACTCACTCACACTCACTCTCTCACTCACACTCAGTTGAACTGCAGTCAGACTGAATGCGATGAACATCCCTCTGTCAGACGAGACACAGTAGAAACCAGAGAGAATCATCTGACCCAACAGTATCCCAGCATCCTCTCTGACCCAACGGTATCCCAGCATCCTCTCTGACCCAACGGTATTCCAGCATCCTCTCTGACCCAACGGTATCCCAGCATCCTCTCTGATCCAACGGTATCCCAGCATCCTCTCTGACCCAATGGTATCCCAGCATCCTCTCTGACCCAACGGTATCCCAGCATACTCTCTGACCCAACAGACACTCACT
>NC_140231.1:36190900-36195900 GCF_951802725.1 Rutilus rutilus
TTAGAATTTAGGGCCACTCTAAATGTTACCAATGTGCCATTTTGTCTTTGATGTTGTGTATTATGAATATTTTCTTTATGTAATTGTTGCATTAATAATAATAATAATAATAATAATAATTGCTGTCCCTTCCTTTGTTGTGGTGTGTTATTGTGGATTCCGGTCGCAGGATCCCGGTTCTCCGGGAGAGAGGCTTCTGGCAGCGATTTATGCAAATGCATCCGTGTATCCGTCAGGAAGCAGATTACTTTCCCTGCATTTACTATTCATATATTTGCAAGGTGACTCACTTCAGACAAAGCAGGTGATCAAGAGAGAGAGAGAGAGAGAGAGATATTCATAAGCCCTGTGAATGTTGCTTTCTACATTCACAAGCGGCACATTTGATATGTTCACTGTCAGCAAACCTGCTTTAATCCATTTCACTGTCAGTGTCTGAAAATACCACCAGCGGAAAGAGAAACACTGTGAATCTGAACGAGACGCTTATTTACTGCAGCATCGTCACATAAATCACTGAAAATAACAATCTGATCAATGACACCGACGCCGGACATCATCAGATTCATCTCATATTCAGATCACATGACTGATTTAAAGTGCTATAAGCGATGTCACACGTTTTTTAGGCCAAAACATTTTTTGTCACATCCAGCAAACATCTCCTCACTATCCGCTAGCTGTCCCCTGAACACACTGTAAAGACACGCGGTCTCTGTAGACGGCCCAGGCTCCACAAACGGCAATAAAAACAAACTGGCCCAGCCTGGACCACCAAACATAACAAACAGTGTTTTGGGGGTGGGGGTGGGTAATTAGCAAAAGGTGGCGAGAACTCCGGCAGAAGGGCTTCCGATCCGACACTCAGCTGGCTCTGTTTCTGCTGGACAGGGTAAATCCAGTTTGGTTTTGGTTCAAATGGTTCATGACTGTTTCAGGAAGCACGGACGGGAGGGGGAGGGGACGGGATGAGGAGGAGGGAGGGTCGAGCTAGCCTCCGTTTTGTTTGACAATACTTCGAACGTCAACAAGAAGTGACGTCACCCAGCATCGCTTAGAGCAGCTTTAGTGACCAGCTGTGAAACTACAACATATTCACTGGAAATATATTCAATATTGATCAGAGACATGCAGAACTGCAGCGCTAGTGTTAGTTAGCGTTAGTTTACGTTTATCTTATATTTATATTTTATTCAGCTCTATTTCAATTAACATGTTTTTGATAGTTGAAGGGCTGTATGTATACACTGCAAAAAATGCTTGTCTTACTTGATATTTGTTTCTTGTTTCCAGTCCAAATATCTAAAAATTCTTAAATCAAGAAGCATTTACTAGATAAGGAAATTGATATAATAAATTATATCTTGGTTTTTTTAAGGTAATTTTTTTTTTTTTTTTTTTTTTTATTAAGTGAGTTGTTGCTTAAAACATGCTAAATTGTCTGCCAATGGGGTAAGAAGAAAAATAATCTTAATTCAACTGGAAAACAAGTTTTTGCAGGGTAAGAATCATCCTGTGGTAATCGCTTTTTTATTGCCAAAGTGTGAACAGCTTTTAACATAACTTTAAAAACGAGACCTTCCCCGGGTGTCTATGAAAGCCTGTTGACTGATGTCTATGAGAAGGACTCGGGACATTTTTGCCGGGAAAATCAAAAGCATGTGACATTTACTCTCCTTTCTTTCAGTCGCACATGAAACGAATGCTTATACAATGTTCAGGATAAGAGTCGTTCTGTACAGTAATGTCAATATTTCATGCAAAGAAAAGGGATTCATTCAGGTTAGTTTATATAGTCAGGTCTATATAGTCTTAGATATACAGTCAAACCAGAATGTATTCAGACACCTTTTCTCACATTATCACACTTTATTCGCTATAGTTTAGAAAATGGTAACAAAATATGACAAAAACTCAGTTGAAAAAAAAACTCCAGATAACTTGATAAAGAGTTATCAGATCAGTTGATATTTGACTGGTTTTGTCCGTCCTTCTGTTAGACTGTCTCACACATGAATTATGTTGAATATCTGTCAGCTGTTAAATTTAACTACACAATTAGATAATACCAGTTTAGCTCAACCAATCACCAAGCAATGCTTCATTGTGTTCAGTCTGTGTGTAAAAAGAGCATTAGCAATTAAAGAAAACACACTTCAGCAAAACATGATCAGCTCAAAGTGTCCCAATCATTTCTGCTCCCAAATGTTACTGGTAGTCTCTGTATGAAGAATATTTGGGTATAATATGTCACAGTTTACTTTATTTTGCTCTCCTCACTTGCATAACTGCACTATAGTGTCCTGATCACACTAGAGAAAAAAAATATCAAAAATGATGTCCAATGTCTGAATAATTTTTGGTTTGACTTTATAATTAAACTATCAGTAACAGTATCTCCTGCACAGTATGTTCAGTAGTTTACATTCTGCAGAAATGCTAAGAGAAGTGAGCTAGTGCTGATCTAAAGAGTGGAGATGCATGATGGGAAATCAGGGTCATTCATGAACATCCACTGAATGATTTGTAGATCACGATCAAGGACACTTTCAGCGGTGTTTAATTCACTGACCTCCAGGTCTAATGAAGACTGATGCACTGAAGGACTCCCGGCTTTCAACTCTCCTGATCGTCAGGAAAATAAGAGGAGCTTTCATAGGTTTGATTAACTTGATCAATATTCTTTTGACCGTTCGTTCATTCACCAATTCATTTAAAGGAACAAATCGTTTCTGGTTGTTCATATAACGTGAGTTTGATTACACTGATGTGACAGTCCTTAAGAATTTCATCTCTTATCTAATATGGAGGAGAGAGAAAGTCATGCAGGTTTAAACAACTTGAGGGTGAGTAAATGATGACACGTTTAATTTAATAATTGTGAGTTTAAAGGTAAATCAGCAGTGTTAAAACAAAAACATCAAACTTTGCAGGCAGTTGCTGTGGTGTTCTAACATTACTAGGTGGTTGCTAGTGTGTTTTGGCCGAATTCTAGGGTGTTGTTAGGCAGTTGATGTAGTGTTCTAACATTACTAGGTGGTTGCTAGTGTGTTTTGGCCGGTTTCTAAGGTGTTGTTAGGCAATTGATGTAGTGTTCTAACATTACTAGGTGGTTGCTTGTGTGTTTTGACCGGTTTCTAGGGTGTTGCTAGGCAGTTGATGTAGTGTTCTAACATTACTAGGTGGTTGCTAGTGTGTTTTGGCCCATTTCTATGATGTTGTTAGGCAATTGATGTAGGGTTCTAACATTACTAGGTGGTTGCTAGTGTGTTTTAGCCCCATTTTTATGGTGTTGTTAGGCAGCTGATGTGGTGTTCTAACATTACTAGGTGGTTGCTTGTGTGTTTTGACCGGTTTCTAGGGTGTTGCTAGGCAGTTGATGTAGTGTTCTAACATTACTAGGTGGTTGCTAGTGTGTTTTGGCCCGTTTCTATGGTGTTGTTAGGCAGTTGATGTAGTGTTCTAACATTACTAGTTGGTTGCTAGTGTGTTTTGGCCCATTTCTATGGTGTTGTTAGGCAGTTGATGTGGTGTTCTAACATTACTAGGTGGTTGCTAGTGTGTTTTGGCCCATTTCTATGGTGTTGTTAGGCAGTTGATGTGGTGTTCTAACATTACTAGGTGGATGCTAGTGTGTTTTGGCCCATTTCTATGGTGTTGTTAGGCAGTTGATGTAGTGTTCTAACATTACTAGTTGGTTGCTAGTGTGTTTTGGCCCATTTCTATGGTGTTGTTAGGCAGTTGATGTGGTGTTCTAACATTACTAGGTGGATGCTAGTGTGTTTTGGCCGAATTCTAGGGTGTTGCTAGGCAGTTGATGTGGTGTTCTAACATTACTAGGTGGTTGCTAGTGTGTTTTGGCCGAATTCTAGGGTGTTGCTAGGCAGTTGATGTGGTGTTCTAACATTACTAGGTGGTTGCTAGTGTGTTTTGGCTGGTTTCTATGGTGTTGCAGTTGATATGGTGTTCCAACATTATGAACTGTGTTCAGACTCAAAGACTGAAGCTGATGAATTAAGCGACTCAACCGTTTGTACACGTGTAAAATCTCTCCTGAGGGTTATGATTATGATGCTGCGCTCGGACACATTCAAGGCAACCGTCATTTAAGACAAGATTATGAAAAGCGAGGGAAGCAGTCAGCCATGGTTATTTTCCTCACGTTAGAGCCGGATATTAGCGCACTTCTTTACGAACTGAAGGTCAAGGCCAGACGATTAATAGCGGATAAAACTTCACCAATGTTTCATCTCGAAAACAAAGAGTTGCACGAGGAGAACAGAGCAAATGCTGCGATGTGTTGTTTTTGACGATGATGGAGGAACGTGTGATGATTATAACTTCCATAGAACTGCTGACACCATCGACATGAGAGTCTGTGTTTACCAGCCCGACTGATCCAATGCATCTCAACGATTCGCTGGTCCTTATTATTATTATTATTCCCTGTCACTCAGAAGTGAAACATGAATAAAATGTTTAGCAGAACTCTCGAGCTGCTCTGAAATAATGAGAGCAAATGGAGGCAACAAACTAAAGAAATGTTTTCCAGCACAAATATCTAAACATTCTGAAATCAAGATGCATTTACTGGAGAGGCAAAATGACTGATGATATTATTAAGTAAATATGCATTAAAAAAGAAGTGAGTTTAAAACAAGAACAAATATCTGCCAATGGGGTCATAAAAATAATCGTGTTTCCCTTATGAATTAAGTACAATTTTCTGAGCCCATTGGCAGATATTAGCAACACGTGCATGAGTGTCAAGTCACTGTAAAGTTTCTGAAATGATTTCTACAGTGATTTTGTTGAGCTTCATGTATACAGGCCTACATGTGTTTCTATATTAAAACACTGAACCGTCAGTCTGTGTTTAAATGATGACATGAGAGAGACTTGAGGATTTGATCTGTGAGCCGTGATCCGTTTCTTCGTGTTGTTCTGTTATGGGTTATTTGCAGTGATTTTTGTATTCAGAGCTGAGAATGAATCAGTCG
>NC_140231.1:36205900-36210900 GCF_951802725.1 Rutilus rutilus
TTGCTATGCAGTTATTAGGGTGTTCTGAGTGTTTTAGACCGTTTCTATATAGTAGTTACGGTGGTCTGTATGTTTTAAGCTGATGCTATGCAGTTTTTATGGTGTTCTGAATGGCTGTTGCTATGCAGTTTTTATGGTGTTCTGAGTGTTTTAGATGGTTGTTATGCAGTTATTTTGGTGTAATGAGTGTTTTAGGCTCTTGCTATGCGGTTGCTGTGTTTTCTTTCTGTCTGGTATGAAAAGACTCAGTGATCTTCTGGACAGTAAAATGTGTGTCTGAGATTTTTCGAACAGTTTTATGGTGAAATAAAAAGGCGAAAATGGTGCACTCAACTTTAACACTCGGTGATAGAGGTTTCAGCACATCACTCGCAGCAATTTCATACTTCAGAAGATCTATTGTTAAAGAGCTGTCTCCTAAACATGGAGGTCTGTAAATAGACGAGAGCTCTTCCTGAAAACACACATCCTAGAGGAACAACACACTCGACACACTCCAGAAAACCTTCAGCTCAAGGACATCTGTGTTTCCACCTCTTCCTTTAGTGTTCTTATCTTCCATCCACCTTTCAGGCTTCATACACACTTCCTGTTCTTCCAGCTTCTGTCCCTCAAACACACACACACACACACACACACTGTCAGCAAAGGGTTTGCCATTAGAATCTGATCGACCTCTTTCGCGCGAGAAGGCCGTGATGAATGATTCATCCTGAGGGAAAGCGCTGACTCACGACAGCATCTCAAAGCAGAAACTAAATGGATTTTACCAGCGCAGCTTTGGACCAGAACATGAAGAGGACGAGACACAGACGGGCTTCTTCTCAGAAACACGCTTCACTAAACCTAGTGCGCTCCCTACACACACAGCATTCAGAGGGTTCTCCAGACAAAAACAACAGCTGATGCCTTCTAAGGCCTTGTCCACACTAATGCGTTTTCGTTTGAAAACACATCTTTTTCTCTCCATCTTGGCTTTCCGTTCACACTGAGACGGCATTTTTATTCATGAAAACTACGCTTTTTGAAAACACTCTCCAACACTGCAAAAATGCTTTTCTTACTTAGTATTTTCATCTTGTTTCCAGTCCAAATATCAAAAAATTCTTAAATCATGATGCATTTACTTAAGTAGTAAAATGCCATATGTCTTGTTTTCTGGGGGAATTAATCAAAAACAAGCAAAATGATCTGCCAATGGGGTCAGAAAAATAATGTTGTTTCTGTTTGAAATAAGATTATGTTTCTCACCCCATTGGCAGATCATTTTGCTTGTTTTAAGCAAAAACTCACTTAATTTTGATTAATTCCCCCAGAAAACAAGACGTAAAATCGTATGGTATTTTACGCATCTAATAAATGCATCTTGATGGGTTTTTTTTTATATAGATATTTGGACTGGAAACAAGACATTCTTATCAAGTAAGAAAAGCATTTTTTGCTGTGAAAAAGTGTATACATTTGAAAAATGCCGTTTCCGTCTTGTAGTGCGAGACTGTCAAACCGGAGGTAGGCCAATTTATTTCTAAACGAAGATGTAAGTTTAGTCATGTGACGTATTGTACCAATAGAATTCATGTTTATGCCGGTATTGTGCCTGTTATGTGCTGTACACTTTCACACTGATGATAAAATATGTTACTTTACACACTCTTCATATCTCAGTCCTGCACACAGTATGACAGAAAACTCACTCACATTTGCTGTCCTGTAATGGCGAGTGAGAGAAACCTGGACGCTTCAGTGCATGCTGAGATATTTATCTAAATAAAATGATCCTGTCAGAAGAATTGCGCGCTAACTTTAGTATTTATCTTTCTGTCGGTCTCATCTCAGTGAGCTTCTGTGAGGTTTTACGCATGCGCAGTAAAGGGGAATTTAGTGTTTTCAAGCGTTTCTCATCCACACTGAAACGACGTAAAACGCCTGAAAACGCTAGTGAGGACGGAGAGCGTTTTTAAACGAAAACACAGTTTTCAAATGTATCCGGATTAAAGCAGACGTATAGCCTGAGACTGACGGATCCCACTTTCGACATGGAAGAGAAAATGCTGCTATCTTCAGTTGCTCATATCCTGAGGTTGCATCACATGCATCAATCATAATCTCAGAACGCATCGCATCAAGATCATCCGAGAGACCCGACGAACGCTTGTGCCCTTCATAGTGAACTTCAGTTATTAAGGACAATTGAAATTCCGTGGCGGTGTGCGATTGAGCCGAGGATTACACGTGTGCCTCCGTTATTGTGCTCGGCTCTTTCCTCAGACTTAATGAGAACAGAAAGCTTTGTTGTGCTGAGATTCTCTATTCACAGGCAAGAACGGCTCTAACTGCTTTTTCCCGCCGAAAAGGAATGACATCTAATACCTGAGGGCACTTTCTTATCTCCAACCTGTCAGAAACAGACTCGCGATCATTCAGAGCGGCTTCAGGCCACAGAACGCAACAGCCAATGGGAAACGACTGTGATATTCCCTTTGTAAGGACGCATCCGTGTTCCTCCCGGCGGAGTGAGGCTTTCTTCCTCTTTCTCCGTGTTTTGAGGATGAGATTGTTGTGAAATATGATGGTGTGCAAACGTTAAGATACAGGGAATGTTTAAGTGTGAGCTGTTCACAAGTCAGTCTTCACTGGAACCGCACTGCAAGAAAACATGTTCTTCCTCAGAGTTTCTCTCGTTTTTCAAACATCTAAACATTCTTAAATCAAGATTTAAAACATTTACTGGAGAAGAAGCAAAATGGCTGAAGATAAGTTTTGTTTTATAAAGAATGAATCAAAATTAAGTGACTTCATGCTTGAAACAAGAACCAATCTCTGCCAATGGGGTCAGAAAAATTATGTTTAATTCGCAGGGAAAACAAGATTATTTAGTCATTTTCTCCCAAAAGAAAATCAATCCTGAACTGCCTGAAACAATTTGTCAGTAATTCCAGTCTCACTTTCTGCTCAATCCTGATTCTTAGGTGTGTAACTAATTTGCATAATGCCAGTCTTGATTGGCTGAGCAGCGTCTCTTAGCCCCGCCCTCAAACACTGTAGTGTATCTGAGACTGGAAGAGTTTGGTTCGTGTTGTTCGTGTCGAGAAGACGCTGTTTTCTGAGATTGATACGGTAAAACCCACGCCATCGTTACTGTTCGTGTCACTGTGATCAAGAGCTGAGAGTCAGATATGATGATGAGCGTTTGCTTTCTGACCAATCAGAGCAGAGCAGCTCTCAGAGAGGCGGAGCTTAGAGAGACTGAATCTTCAAACGAAGCGTTTCAGACACTGAGAGGAAAGAGCTGACGCTGCAGTGGAGATTATGAGGATGTTAACCTGTTGAAGAGACGCCAAAACTACATTAGGAGCCTTTAAAATAGCAGAATAGGACATTTTAAAGTCGTGTCATTTTGCTTCTCAGGAAATTATGTCTTGATTTAAGAATGTTTAGATATCTGGGCTAAAAAACTAGACAATTACACTTAGCATTTTTCGGTGCAGTGATGGAATCAGCTGTCCTGCATCGGGTCATCCTGTGCCTCTGAATCATGCTGGTTCTGTGTGTGTGTGTGTGTGTGTGTGTGTGTGTGTGTGTGTGTGTGTGTGTGTGTGTGAACACCTGTCCTCCTGTGTCTTACCTGTCCAGCGCTCCGTCGGCTAAATAACAGGTGTGACTGTTTCTCACCAATCTGCTGCCTTCAGACCATCACTTCTGTCCGTCTATCTATCTATCTATCTATCTATCTATCTATCTATCTGTCTATCTATCTATTTGTCTGTCTGTCTGTCTATCTATCTATCTATCTACCTCTGTCTGTCTATCTATCTATCTATCTATCTATCTATCTATCTGTCTGTCTGTCTGTCTGTCTGTCTATCTATCTATCTATCTGTCTGTCTGTCTGTCTGTCTATCTATCTATCTATCTATATATCTGTCTGTCTATCTATCTATTTGTCTGTCTGTCTGTCTATCTATCTATCTATCTACCTCTGTCTGTCTGTCTGTATCTATCTATCTATCTGTCTGTCTATCTATATATCTATCTATCTCTCTGTCTGTCTGTCTGTCTGTCTGTCTATCTATCTATCTATCTATCTATCTGTCTGTCTGTCTATCTATATATCTATCTATCTGTCTGTCTGTCTATCTATCTATATATCTATCTGTCTATCTGTCTGTCTATCTATCTATCTTTCTATCTATCTGTCTGTCTGTCTGTCTGTCTATCTATCTATATATCTGTCTGTCTATCTATCTATTTGTCTGTCTGTCTGTCTATCTATCTATCTACCTCTGTCTGTCTGTATCTATCTATCTGTCTGTCTGTCTATCTATCTATCTATCTATCTATATATATATCTGTCTGTCTATCTATCTATTTGTCTGTCTGTCTGTCTGTCTGTCTATCTATCTATCTATCTATCTGTCTGTCTGTCTGTCTGTCTATCTATCTATCTATCTATCTATCTGTCTGTCTGTCTATCTATCTATATATATATCTGTCTATCTGTCTGTCTGTCTGTCTATCTATCTATCTATCTATATATCTGTCTGTCTATCTATCTATTTGTCTGTCTGTCTGTCTGTCTATCTATCTATCTACCTCTGTCTGTCTGTATCTATCTATCTATCTATCTATCTGTCTGTCTGTCTATCTATATATCTATCTATCTATCTCTCTGTCTGTCTGTCTGTCTGTCTATCTATCTATCTATCTATCTATCTATTAGGGGTGTAACGATTCATCAACTACATCGATGTATCGATTTATATTCCTACGATCCAACTGGATCGATCTGTGCTCGGCAAGTTGGCCTTCCGGACGACATATATCGATCTAATATCGTTTTAAAAGGTAATGAATCGATTGTATCGATACTAGGAAATAGCGCATTGGATTTAAGCACGTTAGACTTTATATGGATGTTTTTTCTTTGCACTTTTAATGATAAAGGCGTTAAACGTTACTCGATTCAGTCTGCCTATCTGTGTCATCGTCGCCATGCGTGA
>NC_140231.1:36220900-36230900 GCF_951802725.1 Rutilus rutilus
ATTATATAAATGATATATAAATATATATATAGTATAGACATTTATTAAATAAATACATGCATGTGTGTGTATTTATATGTACAAAATAATTATACACAGTACACACACATATATTATGAAACAAACTTTTGTTTTGGATTAATCGTTGCCCGGCACTAAAAATTACTGGAGTAAATTTTACAAGAAAATCTGTCAAAAATGTGCAGTTTCTTTGTAACTGTTTGTGAAATTTACTAGCAATATTCTGATTGTAACCAATCAGATCAACGTGTGATCGTCAACCAGTGGATCTCTGAGCTGAGTGAGTGAGTGGAGGCGGGGCTCATTTGCATATTCATAGAACCACGCATACTAAATGAGGCGAGGGTGTCGAGTTACATTCAAGATGTTTTAAGGCATGAAGACACTTTTTTCAAGGAATAAACGTTTAAATGTGTCATTTTGGTGATAATATTATTGACTACAGGAGGACTTTAAAAATAAAGGTTTTAAAAGGGGGTTTTCACAACAATAGAGTTTTGTTTCCCCAGAGAAGCTTTCAGTGAACAGTATTTAAAATAAACATTTAAAAATGTCCGTAGTGTGAAGGACATTTTAATAAGAGGTTCTGTGGATGTTAAAGGTTCTTCATGGAGCCATTCATGCCAATAAACAACCTTAGTTTTCTTCATTTAGTGCAATTTCTTTTTCTATCGCACAAAAGATGTTCTTTAACGTAAGAAATCAATGGTTCTTTACTTTGAAACCATCCTCACTCAGAAATGGCACAAATAATTACAAAGAAACGCCAAGTAAAACATTGAATTAAACATGAAGTGGAAAGACTAATTGTGAGATTGATTTGATGCACGTAAAGCATGATGTGTCTGTGCAGATGGAGCCGCTCGCATTCGTTCTGCTTCTGTGTGTCTTTGTCTCCAGCGCAGGAGAACACAAAGGAGGAGGATCTGTGTGGCCGTTTGCAGCAGCTGAGGGTGTGTGTGTGTGTGTGTGTGTGTGCCCTTTGTGTGCCACTGCCTTTGTTTGGGACGTACCACTCCGTGTCACCAATCCACTGCCGCTCCACTGAGAGCGAGGCGGACCCTCACACACACACACACACACACGCACACAGCCGGACCCCTGGTGGACGTCACATGATGCTGCAGCATGACATCATTCAGAGCAGACTCATGTGATGACATCACTGAGAATGTGTGTGATGATGACATCACTTCCTTAAGGTGAAATCCCTCTGTAAAAAACGTAATTTTGACCCTAGCTTCATCTAATGTTCAGATTTCTGTCTTGGAAATGGATGCAAATGAGTGCATATGTTAGTAGATAATGCCTCATTTGTATATTTCAGCAATGTGTAATTGTTTTGGGTTTTTTTTGCCATTTTTAATGTAATTCAAGACTTATAGAATATTTAAGCCGTCTGACTAGCAAAGCTTGACGACTATCCTAGGGCAATGTTAATCATGTTAGTAACCTTTTAGTAGCATGCTAAATCATGTTGGCAATGTGTTAAATCATGCTTGCAAAATGTTAAATCATGCTAGTAGCATGCTAAAACATTCTAACAATGTGCTAAATCATGTTAGCAATGTGTTTAATCACATAAGCAAAATGCTAACAAGAAAATCATTCTAACAGCATGTTAGCAAACATTCTAGCAATGTGTTAGCCTAAATCATGTTATGCTAAATCATGTAAGCATAATTTTAAAAATCCTATCAATGTGTTAAATCATACTAACAACATGCTAATTCATGTTAGCAATGTGTTAATTTATGCTAGCAGTGTGTTAAAACATGCTAGCAATGTGCCATATCAAGCTAGCAACGTATTAATTCATGTTAGCAACGTTAACTCATGCTAGCATTATGTTAAATCATGCTAACATGTTAAAACATGACAGGAACATGTTAAATCATGTTTGCAACATGCTAACTCATGCTAACAACATGCTAATCGTGTTAGTAATCTACTAGCAACATGCTAACATATTAACAACATGCTAGCAATGTATTAATGCTATCAACATGATAAATCATGCTGGCATTATGCTAAAAAATTATAATAATGTTAAAACATGCTAACAATGTGTTAAATCATGCTAGTAACGTGACTAATTTTTTTACTTTCTCTGAGAAAAATCTTCAAAACTTCAAGCTTTTCAAAGTTATTTTTAACTGTCAGGCCTGGCTTTGTCAGCCCAACATCAATGTTTGTTCACAAACTTTACTCATCTGGTTAGTTTTTAGAATGTCGTGTCGCGCAAAAGACGCGAGTGCAACGGCTGAAGACGTCAGACTAGTGCACGTTTACACTGAAAAACAGTGGAAAAGGCAGTGGAGTGTAAAAAGCCCTTATCCAGCGTGTGTGGCACATGATGACATCATCAAGGACAACAGAAGGAAATCTCCCGCTCTTTCCGTCAGAACGCTGCTGTTGGCACGGCAACGCTCATTCCTGGCAGAGCTGATTCCGCCGCGGGCCGTTTGGAAATCCTTGACGATATTAGGCGGGAATAATTGAGATGTTGATTGCTCCTTCACACCAGTAAATGAGATTATGTGCCGCTGATCGCTCATTAACAAACCTAAAGCATGATTATGAAAATCACTTCCTGCTGTCTGGAATACATATTCCATAGAGTCATATTCCATTACATAAATCAGACAGATCCAATAAAACACAAATCCAATTTCTGCAGAGCACGTCATTTGAAATAATGAGCTGCGCTTGTTTGGCGATTCATATAAAACTACATTTGTGAATCTTTTTTGTTCGTTCCAAATTAAATTTGACATTCGTCCATAATTTTTTTTAAATGTTGCAACTTGTTTCAGACCGTTCACAAATGTAACATTTCCCATAATGTTGGAAGAATGATACAATGGAATGTTCCATTAATGTTCAGAGAAATAACGTTTTCATAACTTAATATGAACAATAGCAAAACGTTATAAACTTGTGTGTAAAGTTGCATCCATTGTTTCAGCTCCTGTCATAAATTTTCACTTAGAAATACACTGAATCACACTGATGAACTGAATAGAAGTGAAGAAGTGCTTCATTTCTGCACCACTAGTAGAATTACACGTTTGATTGACATTGGCTCAACCAATGGCTCTGAGTGGGCGGGGCTAAACCTGTTTGATCAAAGTCATTCTTTTTCCAATTTTGTTTGGTTAAAAATGACACATTGACTGCATTTATTTTTCAATAATCTGCAATAAACTTTCTTTCGTCCTCAATCTTTCATTCATCCGCAATCTTTCATTCGTCCTCAATCTTTCGTCCTCAATCTTTCATTCATCCTGAATTCACTAGGAAATCAATAAAAGCTCCTCTTCACCAGTTAATCTTCCTCACTCATCTGGACTTTCCAGAGCGTTTCTTCACTCATTAATATAAAATATTGAGCATTTCAACTGTGCTGCGTTTGTTTGGTGATTAATCTAAAACTGTAAATTTGTGAATCTTAAATTTGACGTTTTTTAAATGTTACTACTTGTTTCAGAATGTTCAGAAAACATTGAAAAGTAATATTCCCATAATGTTTGAAAAGTAATACAATGGAATGTTCATTTTAGGCTTATCTATGTAAAGTTGCATCCATTATTTCAGCTCCATTCATGAACATTCACTTAAATCACTTAAACATCAATAAAAGAGCATTTCATCACTCATTATTCGTTTTTTTGCAGAGAAATGTTGATGTTTTTCGCACAGACGACAAACAGACGAGTCAGAACCGGTGAATTATATTATTTCTGCATTCAAAACGTACAGTAAAACATGTTCCAGCATTCCACTTCAAATGATTGCATTCATAAATGCATTATAAATTATATAAAATATATTATCATAGTCATTGCAGGATAGAATAGAATAGAATTTTCTGTGAAGCACTTCTGAATAGCAAATATGTACAAGACATTCAGATAAAAAGAGCATTCGTGTATTTTAAAAAAATCATCAGCAGGAATAGTGTAGAAAATTTTCACACACAGGAAAACGCGGTACGTCTCTCTTTCTTTCGTCCTCAATCTTTCATTCGTCCTCAATCTTTCATTCGTCCCCAATCTTTCATTCATCCTCAATCTTTCATTCGTCCTCAATCTTTCATTCGTCCCCAATCTTTCATTCATCCTCAATCTTTCTTTCGTCCTCAATATTTCATTCGTCCTCAATCATTCATTCGTCCTCAATCATTTTTCGTCCTCAATCTTTCTTTCGTCCTCAATTTTTCATTCGTCCTCAATCTTTCAGTTGTCTTCAATCTTTCTTTCGTCCTCAATCTTTCATTCGTCCTCAGTCTTTCTTTCGTCCTCTGTCTTTCATTCGTCCTCAAGCTTTCTTTCGTCCTTAGTCTTTCATTCGTCCTCAGTCTTTCATTCGTCCTCAATATTTCATTCGTCCTCAATCTTTCTTTCGTCCTTAGTCTTTCATTCGTCCTCAGTCTTTCATTCGTCCTCTGTCTTTCATTCGTCCTCAAGCTTTCTTTCGTCCTTAGTCTTTCATTCGTCCTCAGTCTTTCATTCGTCCTCAATATTTCATTCGTCCTCAGTCTTTCTTTCGTCCTCAATCTTTCTTTTGTCCTCAATCTTTCATTCGTCCTCAATCTTTCTTTCGTCCTCAATCTTTCTTTCGTGCTCAGTCTTTCTTTCGTCCTCAAGCTTTCTTTCGTCCTTAGTCTTTCATTCGTCCTCAATCTTTCATTCGTCCTCAATCTTTCTTTCGTCCTCAATCTTTCTTTCGTGCTCAGTCTTTCATTCGTCCTCAAGCTTTCTTTCGTCCTTAGTCTTTCATTCGTCCTCAGTCTTTCATTCGTCCTCAATATTTCATTCGTCCTCAATCTTTCTTTCGTCCTCAATCTTTCTTTCGTCCTCAATCTTTCATTCGTCCTCAATCTTTCTTTCGTCCTCAATCTTTCATTCATCCTCAATCTTTCTTTCGTCCTCAATATTTCATTCGTCCCCAATCTTTCATTCGTCCCCAATCTTTCATTCGTCCTCAATATTTCGTCCTCAATCTTTCAGTTGTCTTCAATCTTTCTTTCGTCCTCAATCTTTCTTTCGTCCTCAATCTTTCATTCGTCCTCAATCATTCATTCGTCCTCAATCATTTTTCGTCCTCAATCTTTCTTTCGTCCTCAATATTTCATTCGTCCTCAATATTTCATTCGTCCTCAATCTTTCTTTCGTCCTCAATATTTCATTCGTCCCCAATCTTTCATTCGTCCTCAATATTTCGTCCTCAATCTTTCAGTTGTCTTCAATCTTTCTTTCGTCCTCAATCTTTCATTCGTCCTCAGTCTTTCTTTCGTCCTCAATATTTCATTCGTCCTCAATCTTTCATTCGTCCTCAATCTTTCTTTCGTCCTCAATATTTCATTCGTCCTCAATCTTTCATTCGTCCTCAATATTTCGTCCTCAATCTTTCAGTTGTCTTCAATCTTTCTTTCGTCCTCAATCTTTCATTCGTCCTCAGTCTTTCTTTCGTCCTCTGTCTTTCATTCGTCCTCAACCTTTCTTTCGTCCTCAGTCTTTCATTCGTCCTCAGTCTTTCTTTCGTCCTCAGTCTTTCTTTCATCCTCAGTCTTTCATCCTCAATCTTTAATTCGTCCTCAATCTTTCATCCTCAATCTTTCTTTTGTCCTCAATCTTTCTTTTTGGCATTTTCGGCCTCTTCCGGGTTTCTTTGGTCCGTGTTGGCGCTCTTCTGATCGGAAATAGAGCTGTTTTTCGAGGTTTGATCTGAACCCTGGGTTGAGTCAGTCAGGGGTGAAAAGGTCAAAGGTCGAACAAACAGAGTCTTGTAGAGGACAGACTCCAGCGTTGAGAATGGATATGATGAAGAACCCATCATCATCATCCGCATCTGAAACCACAGAGATCAGATCATAACTCTATTCTAAACACATGCATACAGATCATAATTATATTCTGAACACGTGCATACAGATCATAACTCTATTCTGAACACGTGCATACAGGTCATAACTCTGAACATGCATACAGATCATAACTCTATTCTGAACACGTGCATACGGATCATAACTCTATTCTGAACATGTGGATACGGATCATAATAGTGCATCATAAAGTGCCTGAAAAAATTTGAACATTATTGTTTAATTCAATACGTTTTCCCCAACCTTTAATTTAATCCCACAAAATACACTTTAGTCATAATTAATATTTTAAGATTTTTCGAATTCTATTGCTCTTTAATGTGATATGTTGTTTGTATTTTATTCTTGCAGTTCTGCAATTAAATAAGGTGATAAGATTCTGACGCATTGCACACACACATACTTGTGTGCTCCCCTTCAAATCACGAAACATGCGTTGGATTCGGAATATTATGATACAGTTCTTCTTTGTTTCGAGTATGTTTCAGAAGTGTGATGAAGGCCTATGCTAATAATTCTACACGTGAAATAAAGATCTGGAAGGTCAAATGGTGAGAGAGCGAGAGGACGTTTCCGCGCTCACAGAAGAACTCAAGATCTGCCGTCAGTCTCGCTGAAGAACTTCACTCTTTTTAAAGCAGAATGATGCAATTACATGAAAATGATGCAAAAAACGTGCAAGAGCGTCACGACAGCTGCGGATCATCTCTACTGAAGGGCAAAGAGACGAGAGGAACACGCTTCATGAGCTTCAGCAGCTCGTTCGTTACATTCACCCAAACGTCTGTCTAATTAAAACACCATCAATCAAACATCAGGCCTCGTTTGAGCTGCGAATGCACTGCCAATAATGATTTAAGATATAGTATGTTAAAACTAAAAGTCACATGATCATGTTTGATTGAGTAAATGGCTTCCTGTTATAAATGTAGTTATTTTTCTTTTCTAATCCTATTTTGCATTTCACTCTAATCAAATACTCAATACAATTAAAGTTGTCGCAGGTCACGCGCAGTGCATTGTGGGATAGTTTCTCATGCAAAGCTTGCTTTTGCATGGGTTTTATTTAGTGGTGGCAAATCGATTAATCGTGATTAATCACATCTAACATAAAAGTTTGTAAATATACACTACCATTCAAAAGTTTTGGATCGGTAAGATTTTTTATGTTTTTAAAAGAAGTCTCTTCTGCTCACCAAGGCTGCGTTTATTTGATCAAATTGAAATGAAAAACTCGGAAATATTATTCACGACACCCAGAGATGTTTTATTTCAGTCTGAAACGAAACGACAAACACAACAAACCTTATTGGTGACGATGAAGAGTGTGTAGATGAAGATCAGGTGGTGTGTTTGCATCGGGAGAAAGCGGCACTGCTGGAGAGAGAACAGAACCGATCCCAGCAGGGTGACCTTGGTCGGGCTACACACACACACACACACACACACACACACACACACACAGGTCAAAGGTCACACAAGGATGAAGAGTTCAGTGGGCCTTAAATATAACAGCTCTGAGATTCTAAAACACACAATTAACACACGTCTGCGACACACATTCAACATTAATGTGTCGAGTTTGACGTCACTCTGCAACTACAGCAGTGGCCAACAGTGACCGGCCTAGGAAAATTGTGTGTATATGTATATATATATATATATATATATATATATATATATATTAAAAAAAACACTACCAGTCAAAAGTTTTGGATCGGTAAGATTTTTTTATGTTTTTAAAAATGCATTTATTTGATAACAACAACAAAAAAAACAGTAATATTGTTAAATATTTTGACAATTTAAAATAACTGGTTTCTATTTTAATATATTTTAAAATGTAATTTATTCCTGTGATCAAAGCTGAATTTTCAGCATCATTACTCCAGTCTTCAGTGTCACATGATCCTTCACAAATCATTCTAATATGATGAAATATTTATGATTATTATCAGTGTTAAAAACAGTTGTGCATCAAATCGTCATATTAGAATGATTTGTGAAGGATCATGTGACACTGAAGACTGGAGTAATGATGCTGAGAATTCAGCTTTGATCACAGGAATAAATTACACTTTACTATATATTCACATAGAGAACAGATGATTTACATTAGAATAATTTTTCACAATATTACAGTTTTTTTTTATCAAATAAACGCAGCCTCGTGAGCAGAAGAGACTCTTACAGATCAAAAACCTTTGACAGGTAGTGTATATAATTCTACAAATTATATTTTAATTTTTCATGTACCATAACGGACTCTGCAAGTCGATTTTTTTTCTGATCAAAATAAGATGAGTGTTTTCTTCTGTACATAAATCCAGTGAAATCCCTTTGGTCTTCAGAGCGACGCTTACTCTCCTGCGTTCTTCCACACAAACCTTTTTAAATGCCACTCGCACAAAAACCATGACAACAAGTGTCGGCTGAAGATGAGAGGAAATCAATCCAGAAGCCAATTATTCCACCTGTGCATTATGGGACCGAACGCTATTATTCAGAAAGAAAGAGACTCTGGACACGAAATGCACAAGAGGCACTAGAGAGACTCCAACGCCAGTCATCAAAAACTCGATCAATAATGCAAAACACTTCAAACTGCTTTATAACTTTAACATTAGCATGTAAATTAATTAACAGAGAAATAGTGAATTTCCTTTATGAGTCGGTTCACATCTGTCTGTCATACTGGAGAACCTAAAACACATTTACAGTAGACCAGGACTGGGTTAGAAATATCGATTCTCATTTTGATGAATCAATTTTTTAGTCTGAGCTGTGTGACATTATTTGTAGCACCAGCCATCATTAGTTCTGAGAGAGATTGTTTTCTTTAAGAAAATGTACATGTACCGTACCTGAAATATGTATCCAAATGAATCGATATCTAGGGTTCTTGATTCAATTTTAAAGAACTCTTTATGCCAAAAAGGTTCAATGTGGTTCTATACTGAACTCTAGGGTTCTTGACTCAATTTTAAAGAACCTTTATGCTAAAAAGTTAAAATTGGGTTCTATATAGAACTCTAGGGTTCTTGACTCAATTTTAAAGAACTTTTATGCCAAAAAGGTTCAATGTGGTTCTATACTGAACTCTAGGGTTCTTGACTCAATATTAAAGAACGTTTATGCTAAAAGATTCAGTGGGGTTCTATATAGAACTCTAGGGTTCTTGACTCAATTTTAAAGAACTTTTATGCCAAAAAGGTTCAATGTGGTTCTATACTGAACTCTAGGGTTCTTGACTCAATATTAAAGAACGTTTATGCTAAAAGATTCAGTGGGGTTCTATATAGAACTCTAGGGTTCTTGACTCAATTTTAAAGAACCTTTATGCCAAAAAGGTTCAATGTGGTTCTATACTGAACTCTAGGGTTCTTGACTCAATATTAAAGAACCTTTATGCTAAAAGATTCAGTGGGGTTCTATATAGAACTCTAGGGTTCTTGACTCAATTTTAAAGAACCTTTATGCCAAAAAGGTTCAATGTGGTTCTATACTGAACTCTAGGGTTCTTGACTCAATATTAAAGAACGTTTATGCTAAAAGATTCAGTGGGGTTCTATACAGAACTCTAGGGTTCTTGACTCAATTTTAAAGAACCTTTATGCCAGAAAGTTTAAATTGGGTTCTATATAGAAATCTCTAGGGTTCTTGACTGAATTTTAAAGAACCTTTATGCCAAAAAGTTTAAATTGGGTTCTATATAGAACTCTAGGGTTCTTGACTCAATTTTTAATTAAACTAAACTGAATTAGGATCAAATCGCAAGCTTATGAACTGAAATTTAATCGAATCAAATTTGTGTCAGTACACCCCTAAATTAGACACTGTCTATCTATTTTTAAAATGCACATTTTCACACTCAGACATATCTAAACTGCACCTGACTTCATACTGTACATGCACTACAAATCAGCAAAACACAGGTTGATTCAAAGACACACTGAGATGCCAAACATAAAGAAAAGTGTTGTTAGTGTAGAGGAAAAGATCCTGCAGCGTTTCAGACAGTCACACAGTAAGTCTAAATGTGTTTCAGGAGATTCATGAGGCATTTGAGACTCTTACTATGACATCTTCAGA
>NC_140231.1:36245900-36263400 GCF_951802725.1 Rutilus rutilus
GGAAAACACACAACACAGCTGACACAGGTAAACACACACAGCTGACACAGGCAAACACACAACACAGCTGACACAGGAAAACACACAACACAGCTGACACAGGTAAACACACACAGCTGACACAGGCAAACACACAACACAGCTGACACAGGCAAACACACAACACAGCTGACACAGGTAAACACACAACACAGCTGACACAGGTAAACACACAACACAGCTGACACAGGCAAACACACAACACAGCTGACACAGGTAAACACACAACACAGCTGACACAGGTAAACACACAACACAGCTGACACTGGCAAACACACACAGCTGACACAGGAAAACACACAACACAGCTGACACAGGTAAACACACAACACAGCTGACACAGGTAAACACACAACACAGCTGACACTGGCAAACACACACAGCTGACACAGGAAAACACACAACACAGCTGACACAGGTAAACACACAACACAGCTGACACAGGTAAACACACACAGCTGACACAGGCAAACACACAACACAGCTGACACAGGCAAACACACACAGCTGACACAGGCAAACACACAACACAGCTGACACAGGCAAACACACAGCTGACACAGGAAAACACACAACACAGCTGACACAGGTAAACACACACAGCTGACACAGGCAAACACACAACACAGCTGACACAGGCAAACACACACAGCTGACACAGGTAAACACACACAGCTGACACAGGCAAACACACATAGCTGACACAGGCAAACACACAACACAGCTGACACAGGCAAACACACATAGCTGACACAGGCAAACACACACAGCTGACACAGGCAAACACACACAGCTGACACAGGCAAACACACACAGCTGACACAGGGAAACACAACACAGCTGACACAGGTAAACACACACAGCTGACACAGGCAAACACACAACACAGCTGACACAGGCAAACACACAGCTGACACAGGAAAACACACAACACAGCTGACACAGGTAAACACACACAGCTGACACAGGCAAACACACAACACAGCTGACACAGGCAAACATACACAGCTGACACAGGCAAACACACAACACAGCTGACACAGGCAAACACACAGCTGACACAGGAAAACACACAACACAGCTGACACAGGTAAACACACACAGCTGACACAGGCAAACACACAACACAGCTGACACAGGCAAACACACACAGCTGACACAGGTAAACACTGAAAGATCATTTTATCAGATATCAACCCCAAACTCGTTTAGATTTATGATTTTGCTTTTCTCACAGTTTTAGAGTAAAACATGTTTTTGAAAATATATATTTAATATCATGTTTTTGAAAATATATATTTAATATCATGTTTTTGAAAATAGTATTTTTGCACATTTTTCATAACAATAAACGTAAAATTCTGTAACTTTTTTTTAAGTTCACTTTTTTAAACTTTCACTTCAGCAATAATCTGCCAAGTGTCGTCTTTGAAAAGAGATCAAACTTCAGTCTGTCGCTCTAAAGCGTTCAAGATTTACCACAGTTTAAGTTGGACATTACATTTTCAGGTCTATGCTCAAAAAGTGAATAAATGGATTATAAATACAGCGTAAATATTATTTAGTACCATAAAATCCCCTAAAAATACAAAATATTAAATAAAAAACATTATCAAACTAAAATATAGTACATTAATTTCATTGAATTAAAAATAATCATTTCAGTCATTTCTGCCCGGCACAGAAGAGCACCAGAGGGCAGAGTCATGGTATACTGGGATGTTTTTTGGTATTATACTAGGATATTCTTTGAGTACCACATAAATATCATGGTATTTAAATAAAGTAATCATTCGGAATTATTATATATCAAAGCACATTTTTAATATGCCATTTATTGCCAGAGAAGATGTTTTGTGATGACAGAGTCAAACCCAATGATATTCCGACACCTTCATCATTTCTCACATTATCAGTTTATTCGCTATAGTTTAGAAAATGGTAATAAAATATGATATCAATCAGCTGTCAGCTGTTAAATTTAACTACACAATTAGATAATACCAGTTTAGCTCAACCAATCACCAAGCAATGCTTCATTGTGTTCAGTCTGTGTGTAAAAAGAGCATTAGCAATTAAAGACAACACACTTCAGCAAAACATGATCAGCTCAAAGTGTCCCAATCATTTTTGGTCCCAAATGTTACTGGTAGTCTCTGTATGAAGAATATTAGGATGTAATATGTCACAGTTTACTTTATTCTGCTCTCCTCACTTACAGAAATGAACTATAGTGTCCTGATCACACTAGTGGAACAATATCAAAAATGATATCTGGTGTCTGAATAGTTTTTGGTTTGACTGTAAAGAAAAGATTCTTGTTCTGTTCCCATTAAACATGCACACAGAACAGCCTCAGTCTTCATCGGCCGAGAGAAGCTGAACGAACTCCAGCTGAACACATTCTTCATGGAATAAAAGTTGCTTAGGAAACCGCAATCCAATGATCCCTCAATCCTTTCATCACATGTGATGAAAACACTGAAAAGCGAAGAAGTCTGGAGTTTTGCAACTTCTAAATGTTGACAAAAAACAGTTTTTAGCGGATACACACTCAACATTCCAGCTTTCCTCTGGGAAACAGACCGTTTACGGTCACTGGATATTCAGATGCGCATATCTATAGACTGAACACGTAATACACATGTGCACACCGTCTGAGTTTCACAGACTCACGTTTCTGAAGTTTGTGTGTTAGCGGCGCCTAAGTCAAAATGTTTCATTCCTGCACTGTAAAAAGAGATCAGTTCACGTGCTCAAAAAAAAAAAGTGCAAACCCATTGGCTTAAAATTCTTAAGTAAATAAACGTAATGCTTAATTGAAAAAATTAAGGTATGTGAACTTCCACATTACCAAATCTTTTCGATTAAGCATGAAGTTTATTTACTTAATCTTAAAGGCCTCATTATACTTCTGCGTCGGACATACGCCGGAGCCTATACGCCGTAGGCAACGTGTTGGTTTTAATTTATACTTCTGTGTCGTTGTCCGCGTTGACGCGCACCTGGGGAGCATGTTACCCCGAGGGAGGGGTTCTGGCAGACCAATCACAGCGCTTGTGTCCGCGTAGAATTGACGCGTTGTTACATTTTTGGAGAGGTGCACGTCAGGGTACGCCGAAGGGTACGCGCGCTACACACAGCCTACGACGTAGCTACGGCGGCAGTTCGACGCAGAAGTATAAAACAGGCTTAAGGCAACGGGTTTCCTAATTTTTTTAAGTTAAAGGAGTCATCGGATGCCCGTTCTCCACAAGTTGGTGTGATTCTTTAGGGTGTTCATGTAAACTTTGTAATATACTTTGGTTAAAATTCCTCAATGTTTGTGTAAAACAACAACCTTTTACCTCCTCAAAAACAGCTCTGTTCACAGAGACCCGTTTCAGTGGTCAATAATGAGGTGCATGTCTCTTTAAATGATAATTAGGTGCATGTCTCTTTAAATGATAATGAGGTGCATGTCTCTTTAAATGATAATGAGCAACAAAGTTAGTCGCGGACGCTAGCTCTCGGCATCTCGAAAACGCCACACTGATATTGATCCTCATTTATCTCTCCTTTTGTCCCAAAGTCTGCTTCCCATGGTCCATATAATGTTTGAACGAAACAACAACAGCGTGAGCGCGCCGCTAGACGTAACACAGTTGTCCACGTCTGTCGCCATGGTTACTACGGCAGTACGAGCGGAAACCAGGGATAACGCGGATATTACAAGTGGGACAGGGCGACAGGAAACCAGCCATTCATTTAAAATTGGAATTTCTCTGAAATTAAAAATCTTTGGGAACTTTTGGGATATTGTAAGTACACAACTGCAGGAAATATATCACTCTGTGCACGTGATTTCTGGATATTTTATTACAAAAATCGTACATATTTTAGCTTTAAGTCAACTGATCAGTTTTCACAGTGTGTGTGTGTGTGTGTGAGAGAGTGTGTGTGTGTGTGTGTGTGTGTGTGTGTGTGTGTGTGTGTGTGTGTGTGTGTGTGTGTGTGTGTGTGTGTGTGTGTGTGTGTGTGTGTGTGTGTGTGTGTGTGTGTGTGTGTGTGAGAGAGAGAGAGTGTGAGAGAGAGAGAGAGAGAGAGAGTAAGAGAGAGAGAGTGTGAGAGAGAGTGTGAGAGAGAGAATGAGAGAGAGAGAGAGAGAGAGAGAGAGAGTGTGTGTGAGTGTGAGTGTGTGTGTGTGTGTGTGTGTGTGTGTGTGTGTGTGTGTGTGTGTGTGTGTGTGTGAGTGTGAGAGTGAGTGTGTGAGTGTGTGTGAGTGTGTGTGTTTCTCCCCGCTGGAGGTGAACATGAGGACGTATGGAGTCTCGCTCCTCCACATATTTCAGGGACAATAGAGAGAGAGCAGGTGAAACGAGACGCCGAGACTCAGAAATAGCCGGTGATCCAGAGCAGCTGCTCGACACAATAGAGGATAACCCTTCTACACACTTCTACACACACGTTAATGTTCACTCAGTTATCTGGTGGTGTTTAAGAGCGTTCTCACAGGGTTCGTACACACACTGTCAAATCAAAATCCAGGACTTTCAAGGACTTTTCAAACACTACTTTTTTTTTTTTTTTTTAAGAACTACAATCAGAAATCTCATTTATCAAACAATATCCTTCTTTATTATCTTTAAAATTCAAAAAAAAGGTAAATAGATGAATAAAAAGAAATAAAACAAAATGGTACAAATAAAGTGCAGCACATGCAATGAGACTCCGGTAACTTTAACCACTGAAAGGACACTGTGACAAAGATATCGCTTTCCTTATTTAAACTGATTTTCCCCTCATGAATATATGATTGAGCTGAAGAATGAAAGCTGGATATTTATATGAGCAATATCACACTCATAGCCATGAGAAACGCCTCTATATCAGACGGACTGCAGCTTTAATTTTGTGTGAAAACATTGTTTTATCAATAAAATTAAAAATAAATTCCCCATAAATTGTCTTTAAATAATTCAAGCACTTTTCAAGAACGTCTTCATAAAAATGGCTGTTTTTAAGAGTTTTCCAGGACCTACATTTCAAAACGTCAAATTCAAGCACTTCCATCACCGTGTGCGAACCCTGATCTCAGAGCGCTCAGACAAAAACATCATTAACACTGAACCTGTCGGTTGGACATTCCACTAAAGTTTTTTAAATGTTACTACTTGTTTCGGAATGTTCAGAGAACATTCAAATGTAACAGTCTTGTTTGCAGAATGATACAATGTTCTGTTCACTGTGGTGTAAATCCAGCTTTTAATGTAGTTTATGTGTCTATGTGGTGTTTTTAATGTGCTTTAACTAAATCCATGTGTAAGTTCATAAGTCGACACCATTGCTGAGTATTTCCTCCTTAAAACTGCAGTGAACCAAAGACAGTCTCAAAAACACGCTTTGAAATCGCTGGTGTTTCTGACGTCACAAACTACCTTGTAACCAATCAGATCAACGTGTGATCGTCAACCAGTGGATCTCTGAGCTGAGTGAGTGAGTGGAGGCGGGGCTCATTTGCATATTCATAGAACCACGCATACTAAATGAGGCAAGGGTGTCGAGTTACAGTCAAGATATTTTAAGACATGAAGAATTATTTGTAAGGAAAAAACTTTTAAATGTGTCATTGTGGTGATACAATTATTGACTACAGGGGGACTTTGAGACCTTTTAATTTGTGTAAAGGTGGTTAGGATGTTATTAACTGGGATGTGAAGACAAACCCAGCTCTGACAGTGCAGAAGAGCAAAGGCCATGTGGTTCGGTTAATGCAAAACGACAGACCAAACTGGTTTTGAGCCTCCGCCCTGCATGTTTAATCTGCCTAACCCCTGCAATTTGCATTTTTCTTGGAGAAAAGCACACAGAGAGAGACTAGATGATATTGACAGTGAGTTAATGATTAAGTGCATTTCTCTTCTTCCCGGTTGAACATGTAGCTTCTGCTTTTAACTCATTATAATCATCTATTATGCAGGAGCTTTAAACACACTGAGCTGCTCTCTTGAAGTCCTCAGATCATGAACATGTGAGAACTGCTGAACCCTCATTCTGTACCAATGTAACCTGGACTGATAAACAGTGTCGTGCACGCGCTTGTACACGTGTGCGCGTGCGCGTTCGCTTCACCTGCCGAAGGAACCTGGAGCTGAACGTTCATAAAAACACAATAAACACCCGATCTTGGAACATTATCACAACCATGCTGATTAAATACAAAGCAATTAGATAGCAATGCAACTTTTAATTTCATGAAAACTTGTGACATGCTCAGAAATGCAGCGAAATAAACTTGTAACAGCAGAAGTGCGTTGTGGATTTGATGCATTACAGGTGATTCGGTGTGATTTCTCTTACCTGGCTGCTCTCTCAGACTCATCACTGATATGATATAATGCGCCATGTCAAAGAATGGGAACATGGGCAGATTTGACAGCCCGAGAGCGAGTTCATTTAGATTGAGAATCGCGAACACATCCATGACTTCAGATCCTCCTCGTGCACGCGCTTTAATCCGCCTTCAGCTTCGTGCTCGTGCACTGGATCTGTAGTTCCCAGCGGTCAGTCCGAGGATGATCAGGTCCAGATGATCTTAGTAAATAACTTATATTCTTCTGTACTCTTTGATCTCAGATGATCTCAGTTGTAACCGGATCTGCCGCCATTACAGTCGCGGATGCTGAGAAACATACGCGAGCGCGCGCGCGCGCGCACACGCCGTTGCGTAACAGACCACAACCATTGATCTCACATTTAAAGCCACTGTTTGACACTGAAACTCCTCTTCATTTGTTTTGGTCGTGCAGTTATACTCTGTAACTTTGGAAAGATGTTAGTTGGTTTATCTCAAGCAATATCGTGCAAAATTTCTCAACGAATCCCAAAACTGTTATTTTCTGATTTTTTTTAAAGCGGATTCAAATGCCTGCATTATAATGAATCTAATAATTTTCCTATGTAGATTTTACATTCATAAATGTAAGTTTATGTTTGCAAATTCAAGTTTGCAAGTTTGGTATTCTTACACGAGATAAAACAATTTCATCTTCTCTTAATCCAAAAGCACTCAAAACATGTACAATTTGCACAACCTACAAACTTGTTACCTTAATTAATGTTTACATTTCTTTTAATTTAAGTAATGCCGTCTTTCTTTTTTTCCATTCTCGTTTATGTTAGGCCTACTACTGTCTAGTTCTGTTTTTGTGTTGTGCTATGGTGTTGGGGGAGTGTTTTCTTTTATATTTTCGTTATTCTTAATACTTATTGTTGTGTTCTAATTGTGTTGTTTCACACTGTAAACTGAATGTTCAAATAAAGCATTTTTAAATAAAAAAAAATTAAAACCAGTGTTCCCATAACGTCTTAGAAAATGTATGACTATGACTATAAATAAATAAAGTGTCATTGTATTATGATCTGATTTGGGTCGTTTTGAAAAGGCTTCTTGTAGTAGCTACTCTTTTCCTCATCTGTAAATGATGATGGCAGAGATGCTGCATTATTTAGGGTTTTCTCAACAGCGACACCTGCTGTAGAAACGAGGCATAGCAGAAGGAGTTCGAGTGACAGTTCTCGCGATATTCCACAAGGTGGCGCCATTGCCAAGCGCATCGCCATGGAGACCGAAAAAGAGCGGGATTCTCCTATAAGCGCGCCAAGGAGTGAACGGTAGGTGTACGTGAAATGTTAACTACTAAAGCATTTTATGTCTCATTGTGTTTTGTGATACCTTTGAAAAAGGTTTATAATAGTAGACAAAGTGTTAAATGCCTCAGACTTTTGAGAAATTATGGATATGTGTAGGCCTATGTGTCGTGACAGGAAACTGGCACTGACAGGATTTCTGACAGTGAGTCACATCAAAAAAACTTTGGGTAATTAACCAGAAAAACATGAAGAATTCCAAGTAATGAGGTTAGTTGGCAGTCTTTAAGAGTTTGTTTACTGGCGCGAGGGCGGGGCAACCTGTCACTCAAATGTTATCCACCAATAGCAAATCACAAGCATCCAATTCCAATCAATTCCCGCAGACAAAATCAAGCCCCGCCCCTTTGTTTATTTCTCTCGAATTTACGTCACAATAAGGAAAAAAGACTAGGGCAACTTCTGTTTCATGCAGACTTTAAATAATGTGACTATTGAATCACTGTGATTCTTTGTATGATTTAATGATAGCTCAAGTTTTTTCAGTTCAGAGGTGTAGTAGGATAATAACTGTCTGTATTATAAAGGTTGTAAGGTTATTTTCTTTGTCTGTGTTGGTGAAAACCGACAGTAATTTCCTTCAGATCTTTAGAACAGAAATCTGGATCAGTGATCCACTCTCGATTCATGACAATCTGCACTGAATTCATAATGTTTTATATGATACTGAACTGCTGAATCATAATTAACTGAGTAAATTAGAGAGAAGATGACTGATCGCAGGTTTATTTCTACATGGATCACGTGACCTATGTCCAAAACAGCCAATCACACGCTTTTTAAATTCAAGAGCATTGAATAATTCTCTATTTGTTTTGAAAGCTTCATTATTATTTTTTTAACATTTTAATTCAGAAGAGTGTTGAAGTTCCCACAGCAAGAATGGACTTAAGAATGATAAATACATGTTAAACCAACCATTTATGAGTCTTTCCAGAGACTAAACCATATTTGGCAAAGTAAATACACTATAATTTAATTATTCAGGAATTTAATTAAGATCGACCGGCCGTCATGCCCTGATAGACAATACAAAACCGTGACACTTTAACCTGCCCTACATAGCAGTGTGTGTGTGTGTGTGTGTGTGTGTGTGTGTGTGTGTGTGTGTGTGTGTGTGTGTGTGTGTGTGTGTGAATAGTGTGTGTCAGTCAGTGTTTACTGGTGTGTGTGAGTGTTTTCTGTTGAGGTTCAGGCCAAATGACCCTGACATGATGAGAAATTGAGTATTTTCAGAGATCAACTAGATGAGGTTTGCTGTGTGTATCACTTTATGTGAGTAAACACTCGTATAGGGCGAGATACTGTATACTAAATAGCACTGAAGTCTTTAAGACTTCACATATAAGAGTTCACATATATGTTTATTGTTGCGTGCAACTGCAAGTAGTGAAGAGAATCTAATAGAAATATTATTGTGTTGTTTTGTTTCACAGTACCCAGTCATTTTATTTCAGTATTTTCAATTCACACTGTCACCTCTATTTATGCATTCTACATACACATGCAAAAGAATGTAACATTACTTTCCATAAAAACTATTATGTTATTAGTTTTTAGAAAGGAAAAACTACTTTAAACATGTGGTTACTTTTTAGAACCTTTTTAGAAACACTCATTACTTTTTAGAACCTTTTTAGAAGCACTCTGTTACTTTTTAGAACCTTTTTAGAAATACGCAGTTACTTTTTAGAACCTTTTTAGAAACACTCATCACTTTTTAGAACCTTTTTAGAAACACTCTGTTACTTTTTAGAACCTTTTTAGAAACACTCATTACTTTTTAGAACCTTTTTAGAAGCACTCATTACTTTTTAGAACCTTTTTGGAAACCGACAGTTACTCTTTAGAACCTTTTTAGAAACACTCATTACTTTTTAGAACCTTTTTGGAAATCCAGTTACTTTTTAAAACCTTTTTAGAAACACTCATTACTTTTTAGAAACACGCTGTTACTTTTTAGAACCTTTTTAGAAACACTCTTTTTGGAACCTTTTTGGAAACCCATTGTTACTTTTTAGATCATTTTTAGAAATACGCAGTTACTTTTTAGAACATTTTTAGAAACACTCATCACTTTTTAGAACCTTTTTGGAAACCCACAGTTACTTTTTAGAACCTTTTTAGAAACACTCATTACTTTTTAGAACTTTTTTAGAAACTCTCATTACTTTTTAGAAACAGGCAGTTATTTTTTAGAACCTTTTTAGAAACACTCATTACTTTTTAGAACCTTTTTAGAAACACTGTTACTTTTTAGAACCTTTTTAGAAATACACAGTTACTTTTTAGAACCTTTTTAGAAACACTCATCACTTTTTAGAACCTTTTTAGAAACACTCATCACTTTTTAGAACCTTTTTGGAAACCCACAGTTACTTTTTAGAACCTTTTTAGAAACACTCATTACTTTTTAGAACCTTTTTGGAAACCCATAGTTACTTTTTAGAACCTTTTTAGAAACCCACAGTTACTTTTTAGAACCTTTTTGGAAACCCATAGTTACTTTTTAGAACCTTTTACTTTTTTGACCTGAACCTTTTTTAGAACCTTGTTAGAAACACATACTTAAGTAAACGTTTTTATAACATTCATTACTTTTTTAACTATTTTAGAAACACTCAGTTACTTTTTAGAAACACGCTGTTACTTTTTAGAACCTTTTTAAAAACACTCATAACTTTTTAGAACCTTGTTAGAAACGTACACTTTCTTCTTAGAACATTTTTAAAACAGTCATTACTTTTCTTAACCATTTTAGAAACAGTGTAATGTGTTGCTTTTAAGAGTCACATTCCTCAACACTGGTAACAGCGTCATGTGATCTGACCGTGGATCATCTGTTAAAGTGCAGTGAACACACTGCGCTCTGAGGTCAGAGGTCAGCGCGGATCTGAAGGAGGTCACAGATGACCCACATCTGAACACACCAAGGTCATCGGCACCGTGAGCTTTAGCCTAGAGGTCACTGTCAGGAGAGAGAGTAATAACCCGGGGGGAGGAGCATGCCAGTGAGCATTTCTAAACAAACACACACACATGTGCACACTATTACTCAGGGTTTCCATGCAAATGACGTGGATGCATCTGAAAATGCCTTTTAATATTAAAAAAGCAGGTATTAATAGATCATTTGTGCATTTTAAACTTAAGTAATATTGTCAGCATTTTCATGTGGTTGCTAGGCTGTTCTGTATGGTGTTCTGTGGTGTTCAGGGTGGCACTGTTAGTTTTAGTGAAGGACGTTCAACAAAAACCTTAGAACCTTTTCAGAAACACTCAGTTCCTTTTTTAGAACCTTTTTAGAAACGCAGAGTTACTTCTTAGAAACTTTTTAAAAACACTCTCATTACTTATTTTAACCTTTTTAGAAACTCAGTTACTTTTTAGAACATTTTTAGAAACACTCATTACTTATTTTTTTTTTACATATCATCATGATTCGTCTGTTTGTGTGTCGTTACAGGAAGCAGCAGGGAAAAAAGACACAGTGCCGTCTGTGTGTCTGAATGCTTTCATGAACTAAAGGCCCCAACCGGAGCATTTTCATTTAGGAATTCCTGCTGAATGGATGGCTGGATCAGAGGCGTTACTGTCGGGCTCAGAGGAGGGTTCTGGGTCTAAATGTGACCGAGTTCCTTTGAAAACTTCAGCTTTGGGCAACAAAGACAGGAGGTCCAAACACATTCTTCCCTTCTCGCTCCCATTCTTTCCTTTCAATGTTGCATGTCCAATTTCCGGCTCTGTTCCTGCTTTCTTCCTTTTCCAGCGTGGTCAGACTGAAGGTCATTAGCTCAGTGTGCCAGAGACCAGTGTTGAGCTCACTGGACGCAGTGTGAATATGTGAGTTTATCTATTCAGCCCTTATTCTGTAAAGTTCAGACAGACGTCCAGCAGTAGAGCGAGTGAATAGAGCATCTTTAGAAACAAGCAGCTACTTTTAGAACCTTTTTAGAAACTGTTACTTTTTAGAACCTTTTTAGGAACAAGCAGTTACTCTTTAGAACCTTTTTAGAAACATGCAGTTACTATTTATAACCTTTTTAGAAACTTGGTTAATTTTTAGAACCTTTTTAGAAACACACAGCTACTTTTAGAACCTTTTTAGAAACACGCAGTTACTATTTATAACCTTTTTAGAAACTTGGTTCATTTTTAGAACCTTTTTAAAAACACGTAGTTACTTTTTAGAACCTTTTTAGAAACTCAGTTACTTTTTAGAACCTTTTTAGAAACACGCAGTTACTATTTATAACCTTTTTAGAAACTTGGTTAATTTTTAGAATCTTTTTAAAAACACGTAGTTACTTTTTAGAACCTTTTTAGAAACTCAGTTACTTTTTAGAACCTTTTTAGAAACACGCAGTTACTATTTATAACCTTTTTAGAAACTTGGTTAATTTTTAGAATCTTTTTAAAAACACGTAGTTACTTTTTAGAACCTTTTTAGAAACTCAGTTACTTTTTAGAACCTTTTTAGAAACACGCAGTTACTTTTTAGAACCTTTTTAGAAACTTGGTTAATTTTTTAGAACCTTTTTAAAAACTCTGTTACTTTTTAGAACCTTTTTAGAAACACGCAGTTACTTTTTAGAACCTTTTTAGAAACACGCAGTTACTTTTTAGAACCTTTTTAGAAACACGCAGTTACTTTTTAGAACCTTTTTAGAAACACTCTGTTACTTTTTTGAATCTTTTTAGAAATTCAGTTACTTTTTAGAACCTTTTATAAACACGCAGTTACTTTTTTTAGAACCTTTTTAGAAATTCAGTTACTTTTTAGAACCTGCATGGACGCAGTATGTATCTATTCTCTATGCTTTTTTTTTTTGGGAGTCTGTCTGATGAGTTCTGATACATTTCAGAATGCAACAATGGCACAATGTTTTATTACATTCAGAAATAATGTAACCCTACCTAAATATCTTTCATATCACCATCTAAAATCTCCACACCTGGTGCATTCCTGCAGTTTGGCAGTGGAAGTCTGAAGGATCTTATCTTCCATCCGTTCCCAGGCCAGACTCATTTGGCACACGTTATATTGTGTATGCACTTTATATCATGACAGCTACGTATCAAGGCTGATTTTAGTCTTCTTTATCCCACTTATATAAATGCATTTAGGAACCTTCAGGTGTAACCCAGTCCCCAACCGGCGAGTCCCGAACCCAAACCACACACTGGCGAGGTTTCATGATTTATGTTCTGCAGGTGCTGTGAAAGCCTGAGACGTCTGAGCGGCTTTAAACAAACAACCCTTTTAGTCATGTTTTACAACTGTGATAGCTCGTAAAACCCTGAGAGTGAGATGAATGCTGAACGCCTCCAGAGGAAGTGTGCTGGTGAATCGGCTGGTTTCCAGTGAATGTTTCCGTGGTCTAAGAGGGGTCTTCATTTGCCTCGAGTCCAACACAACAACACACTGATGGAAGCTTGTTTACACCACCACATAAAATACATTTTCTTTTTTTATCTTCGACTTTTTTACTCACAATTTGGACTTTTTTACTCGTAGTTGTGAGTTTATCTTGCGATTCAGACTTTTTTACTCACAATTATGAGTTTTTATCTCGCAACTCTGACTTTTTTACTCACAACTCTGACTTTTTTACTCATAGTTGTGAGTTTATCTTGCAATTCTGACTTTCTGACTCTGAGTTTATATCTCACAGTTCCTTTTTTTTTCATAATACCTAAAATAAAGTCTGAATTGCAAGACATAAATAGTAAGATGAAAGGTTCCTCTTTTATTTAGTTATTCCGTGGCCAAAAACAAGCTTCACAAACACACGCCGTGGGTCGTCTCTGTTTCCCAGCATTCCCGCAGTCGTAGCCAGAGGATTCAAGACGACTGAAGAATGCTCTGTTGTGTTTAAGCAGATCTATATGGGGGATGGGGGGGGGGGGGGGTTCCTGTAAGTGTTGCTGGAAGATAGAGCCGATGAAGAGTATCAGGTGTCCCAGTTCCGCCCAATCAGAGAGGGATATCAGAAAACCATGAGTCAATCCCTGAGAGCTCTCCGGAGGACCATTCATCAACTTTCCCTTTGTTCTCTTGAGAAGTTCACTGCAAAAAAGACCATTATTGACCAATCATTAACCATCATGCTCCAGCAGTAGCCGTCTGAAGCCACAGACAGTGCCATAATAAGCTTGTTTTTTCAGCATGTAGACTAAGATTCAGTGATCATCAGTTGTGCTTTTCCACTTTATGGAAGATCGTCCTCAAGATACTGTTTTAACACGGAGGTGAAGGTTTTGGACGGAAGTGAAGCTTAAGCTGCTAATCGTGAGGAGGAAGGAAGTGATGTCATCCTCTGTGTTGCTTTAAATAACAGGAAGAAACTTGCTCTGTTCTACACCCTTCTCCCATCACGCATCTGGTTCTGTGGCCATTAGCTGGTCTGATGGGATAAAGGTCATGATCATGATTTTTATTTTAAAATGATTTATTTATTTTAATTTTACGTTATAAAATGTATTTTTCAATGTGTTTTATTTTGAATGTTTTTATTTTAAATTAATTTATACATTAAAATTGTACATGCTAAAATGCGTAATTTCTTAATAAGTGTTTTATTTTGATGGGTTAATTATTTATTTATTTTAATTTTACATGATAAAATGCTTTTTTAATAAGTGTTTTATTTTAAAATTATTTTTATTTTACAGTCGTGGTCAAAATTAATGGCACCCCCTGATAAATATGATAAAAAAATGGCTGTAAAAAATAAATCTGCATTGTTTATCCTTTTGATCTTTCATTAAAAAAATTCACAAAAATCTCACCTTTCAGTGAAGTAAAAGAATTGAAAGTGGGGGGGGAAATCACATTATAAAATAAATGTTTTTCTCCAAAACACGCTGGCCATAATTGTTGGCACCCTGTTATTAAATACTTTCTGCAACCTCCTTTTGCCAAGATACCAGCTCTGAGTCTTCTCCTATAATGCCTGATGAGTTTGGAGAACACCTGACGAGAGATCAGAGACCATTCCTCCATACAGAATCTCTCCAGATCCTGCAGATTCACAAGTTCATGTTGGTGCTTCTCCTCATCAGTTCAGCCACTCATCAGGTCAGGGGACTGGGACGCTCATGGCAGAAGCTTCATTGTGTGCTCCCTAACACATTTTTGTGTTGATTCTGATGTTTGTTTTGGACCGTTGTCCTGATGGAAGATCCACGGCCCATTATAAGATATATAGCAGAGGCCGTCAGGTTTAGATTTTTTATCTGTTTGTATTTGCTAGAATCCATAATACCATGTATCTGAACAAGATGTCCAGGACCTCCAGCAAATAAATATGCCCACAACATGTAAGATCCAGCAGTGTATTTAACCGTAGGCATGGGGGACTCTTCATCCCTGTTTGCACCGAACACATCTGCTGGGTTTGCTGCCAAAAAGCCCCTTTTTTTGTTTCATCTGACCACAGAATCCGGTCCCTTTTGAAGATCCAGTCGTGTCTGACCACTGAAATAGTTTATCTTTGGAGGAGCGAGGAGGATTTTTCCTGAAACCCTCCCAAACAACATGTGGGGATGTAGGGGTTGTTTGATCTTTTTTTTTTTAGGCTTTCTGACCCCAAGACTCCAGTAATCTCTGCAATTCTCCATCTGTGATCCTTGGAGAGTCTTTGGCCACTCAAACTCTCCTCCTCACCATCCATTAAGATAATATAGACACGCGTCCTCTTCCTGGCAGATTCGTCACATCTTTAGTTGATTATAACTTCTTAATTATGGCCCTGATGGTCAGAATGGGGATTTTCAATTCTTTAGCTATTTTCTTACAGCCACTTTCTATTTTGTGAAGCTCAACAATCTTTTGCTGCACATCAGAACTATATTCTGTGGTTTTACTCATTGTGATGGATGATTCAGGGAATTTGGCCTTTGTGTTTCCTCATATTTAATCTCCTGTGAAACACGAAGTCATAGCTGGACAATGTCATGTTCCTAGTCCCCCTGGTGTGCTGAAAAAGGTAAATATTAATGGGAATATACTTCAGAGATATTTTTCTCATAAAAAATTCTAGGGGTGCCAACAATTATGACCAGCCGTTTATAATGTGATTTCCCCCCCAATTTCAATTATTTTACTTCAATGAAAGGTTAGATTTTTGTGAATTTTTTAATTAAAGATCAAAACTTTAGAAATAAAAATTATTTTTTACAGCCATTTTTTGTCATATTTATCAGGGGTGCCATTGATTTTGACCATGACTGTATATGCTAAAATATATTTATTTTATTATTTTATTTTTAAAAAGTGTTTTCTTTTGATGGGTTAATTATTTATTTGTTTATTGATCATTCTGTTCAGCTGTTCCTTATTCATTACCTTGGTTGATCTGTGTAAATAAGTTCCTGTGATACTATTCATTTTACCTGATAAAATTAAATGTGTTTTGCTGTTTTTTATTTTTTTATTAACGCATTATATAGGCTAATATTTGTTAAAAAAGTGTTTTATTTTGGTGGTTTTTATTTTGCAATTATTTATTTATTAAAAGTTTAAAACATTTTATGATTACATTAATTATTAGCATTCAGCAACTCTTTTTATTATTATTTTTGTATTATTATTTATTTATTTATTATTTATCTTATTCTCTAAATTGTTAATATAATACCTTATGTAATAGTTATGTGGTGAATACAGATGTAGTCAGCAGTGTCTGTATCCACTGTATCACATGACCTCGACTGACTCTCTCTCCGACAGATGTCATGTGTGTTCCTGTGGTCCTGAAGAGACACGTTCGCAGTAAGTCCTGGATAAAGCCTGTTTCTCTCCGGCGTGTTGCGTAAGTGACCCGGACACGTTCTGCTCGGCTGGGCAGGAACAGACACATCTCTATAATGCTGATTTTCATTTATCTCTCTCCCTCTGTCTCTCGTTTAAGACTCTAAACCTCTTTTCTCACTGTGCATCTGTTTGTATTATCTATATTTCATCTCTCTTGTTATCTATCCGGTGAAACCCAGATAACAGGGAATGTTCTGGCAAGTTCTTCCAGAAACTTTAATAGAACTGGTCTTTAATAATGTTCTCAAAATAGCTCAAATACATTATCTCATGGAATGTTTTTTTTTCTGATATGTTTCATTTTTTTAAATGTTTCGACTTGTTCAAAGAACATTCAAATGTAACGTTCCAGTAATGTTTGCAAATATGCTTTAAAGTCCTCCTGTAGTCAATCATTTTACCCCTTAAAACTCATCATTTATCACCAAAATGACATTAAAAAAAAAAATCTTGAAAAAAAATTCTTAATGCCTTAAAATATCTTGACTGTAACTCGACACCCTCGCCTCATTTAGTATGCGCGGTTCTATGAATATGCAAATGAGCCCCGCCTCCACTCACTCACTCAGCTCAGAGATCCACTGGTTGACGATCACACGTTGATCTGATTGGTTACAAGGTAGTTTGTGACGTCAGAAACACCAGCGATTTCAAAGCGTGTTTTTGAGACTGCAGTTCTAAGGAGGAAACTTTAAAACACATGTTCGTTAGCTGGGAAACACGACCCGTCTGAGTATGATATCTCTTGAGTCACTTCAGGTGTTTTCCGCGTCAGTATAAAGCAGCGTTGAGCCGGTGTGAGTCTACTAAACGAGACGCCGGTGAGCCCCAGTGAATCACTGAGAGACAGACACACACATCATCTCATCATAAACCTGCCCGACAGAGACCTGACGTACCTGCACAGGTGAGCGCTTCTCCTCGTGTTCCCGAGGAGGGATAAAAACAGACCCA
>NC_140231.1:36268400-36270900 GCF_951802725.1 Rutilus rutilus
TGATGCTCGGATGAGGAGGCGAGAGGCCTGAATCCTGCAGGTGGAGCTGGGAGGAGGAGGGACGCCAGAACAGCGGAGCAGAGCAAGCGCTCACTCCTGACGAAGTTACGTTGTGAAGTTCACTAAAACGCATCACTAATTACTGGAGTGTTACTCGGTCGCCCTGCAGGAACTGCCGGTCCGTTATTCTACTGCGGAAAACATGCCGATCGCATTCAGTGTGAGTGTAGAGCTACTCATCAGTCCTGCAGTCACATCATCATGACGGCCTTTATTTCTGGAGGCTGTTAATACATTTCACAAATAGTGTGTGAGAGTGTGTGTGTGTGTGTGTGTGTGTGTGTGTGTGTGTGTGTGTGTGTGTGTGTGTGTGTGTCTATTTGGGGGGGTGTCTATGTGTGTGTGTGGTAGAGTAATGTGTGTGTGTGTGTGCCCTTGTTTATATTACATTGTGGGAACCAAATGTCCCCATAACAATAGTAAAACCTGAGATCACCTACACCAGCCAGCGGTCCCCACTTTTCAAAAGGCTTATAAATCACACAGGATGAGTTGTTTTGAGAAAGTAAAAATGCAGAATGTTTCCTGTGATGGGTAGGTTTTAGGGGTAGGGTTAGTGTGTGTGTGTGTGTGTGTGTGTGTGATGGGTAGGTTTAGGGGTAGGGTTAGTGTAAGGGGACAGAATATACAGTTTGTACAGTATAAAAACCATTACGTCTATGGAGAGTCCCCACAAAGATAGTGAACCAGACGTGTGTGTGTGTGTGTGTGTGTGTGTGTGTGTGTGTGTGTGTGTGTGTGTGTGTGTGTGTGTGTGTGTGTGTTTGTGGTAGGTTGAATGTGTGTGTGTGTGTGTGTGTGTGTGTGTGTGTGTGTGTGTGTGTGTGTGTGTGTGTGTGTGCGGTAGAGTGTTTGTTTGTGTGTGTGTGTGTGTGTGTGTGTGTGGTAGGTTGAGTGTGTGTGTGTGTGTGTGTGTGTGTGTGTGTGGTAGAGTGTTTGTGTGTGTGGTAGTTGAGTGAATGTGTGTGTGTGCATATTAGTTGAGTGAGTGAGTGAGTGAGTGTGTGTGTGTGTCAATAGTGCAGTGAAGCGCTGAGAGATTCTGTTGCATTATAAATGCTGAAGGCCACATGATGTTTGTGTGTGTGTGTGTGTGTGTGTGTGTGTGTGTGTGTGTGTGTGTGTGTGTGTGTTGAGCTGTAGTTCAGGTAAATCTGATCTGTTCTGCTTTACTGTCATATTTAACTTCAGTGTCGGCTGGAGTGGATGATTGACAGTCAGTGGAATATTTCATATTAACTCTGAACTTTCAGAGGATGATGAGGAGAGTTAGTGGAGTGTGTTCAGGTCAGTGTGGATGATGGAGAGGAATGGCTTTCAGATGTCTGTAAATATCTGGAGAAAACTACAATTTAGAAGTCCAGTCAGCTTTATTTACACAGCGAATCAGGACAATATCAGAATCATGATGAAACTTCATCAAACATCAGTCAGATTCTCTCCAGTCTCTCCAGAGCTCGTGCTGTTCATGTGTGTGTCAGTGGTGTTCTACGCCTGCGGGCATGAATCTGACAGAACTAATATCACACACACACACACACACACACACACATAAACATGCTTTACGACTGTACGTAATCTGAATTCATGTTTGTCAGGCCAGTTGTTACATGCATCTTAACAACTGATGATGGAAATATTGTTTTCTGTCTTTAATTTGTCATCATTCATCACTGATTGTGAAACTCAAGTGTCTCCGTACGAACAAGGAGACATTTTAGACACTTTTTTAGTTTAGTTTAGTTTTTCACAATATAAAACATACAGAACACTGCAATAAATGATGCTCTTCCTCAGTATTATTGTCTTGTTTTCCAGTACATTAAAGTTAAATGGGTTTTGGCTTAAAACAAAAACACAAAATCTGCCAATGGGGTCAGAATTTATTTATATTTTCTCTTTGAATTATTTTTTTGTTCTGATTTTAAGCACAAACTCCCTTCATTTACATACATTTATCCGAAACCAACACTTCATATCTCCAGTGATTCGCTTCTTCTCCAGTAAATCTTGATTTCAGAATGTTTGGATATTTGTGCTGGAAAACAAGAGGAAGAACGTTGAGAAGAAGAGTAAGACAATTGTATATGAAGTACTGGAAACCTAAACAACAAATAATTGTATCAACATTATGGACAAAAACAATTTGCATACAGAAATTTATATTAATAACTAATAAAAACAGTAGAATCTAAACAGCAAATTTCAATGCAGAAAGGCTCATTTTCAACCATTTTTTTTATTTTAAACAAGCTTTTTGTCAAATGTTTTGCTTGTAATGTGTGTGAATCTTTCTGTACAGTCAGAGTTTAAAGTGTGACTGTTACGGTGTGTGTACAGTCGTGTGATGCGTCGCTTGTACGTCTCGATATAAAGTCAGACTCAGTGTTTAACTGTGAAGAATCGAGTCCGATGACGATAGAAATGATTTCCTGATTGA
>NC_140231.1:36280900-36293400 GCF_951802725.1 Rutilus rutilus
TCTTTAAAAAAAGAATAAGAGAGAGGTATGTATGTGTTGCACGTGTTGTGTGTGTGTGTGTGTGTGTGTGTGTGTGAGAGAGAGAGAGAGAGAGAGAGGCTCCGCCCCCTATGCAGGAGTTTCGTCGCGTTGCTTCAGTCTGATCAGATCACAGTCACGCACTGCCTCTCTCTCTCTCTCTCTCTCTCTCTTTCACACACACACTCTCTCTGTGAATGAACACACACACTCGTGTCTTCTGTGTGGATCTAGTTGCTCAGATGTGTCTCAGTCTCTGCTGTCTGCTGTTCCACTGCAGGTGAGTTAGCGATCTGTTCTGTCACGCGTGGTTCTAGATCCATAATAAACCAGAACGCATCTTTGATCTGGATCCGCAGAACCGGATTAAGATTCAGATCGATTCCAAACGGACGCGCGCATCTGGTTTATGATGTTGATTTCAGATTCATTCATTCATTCATTCATTGATGTGAACGTGGATTTGACTCAAAGCGGACACCGTATGGACTCGCCCTTTAACGCGTGTTTATGATGGTCTAACGTGTTTCTGAACGCGCGTGCGACGCGATGTAACGCGCGCACTTGTGTTGTTGATTGACATTCCAATTTCTGTAGCGTGTAAACAGATGTGAACTTGTTTCCGACACGGAATAAAAAATAAAAATGTAATTGCTACTTTTTAAATCTCACAATCAATTAGTGTGACATTTTCTCGCAATTGCAAGGTTTATAACCTATCTCACAATTCTGACTTTTTTAAAGTCCAAATTCCAAGATATACAATCGCAATATTGAATTAAATTCTGCAGAAAAATGTAAAATAATAATCCGTGGCGAAAACAACCTTCCATAGAAATTTTATTGTGTAATCTGATAATCAATTTACCAGGGTAATTATAGTTTCTACCATGCAATATTTGCTATTGTTATTATGATTGTGAGCTTGACTGGATCTTCAACCAAGATTAAGATTCTCCGTCTTTGTTTGGTTTAGTTTGTTTATTGTTTTCTGGTTATACAACCACATGTTCACAACATTTACTGTATAACTCTGGTTCTGATGTAAAAAAAATCACCATGTTAAGTTATGTTTTGACTCTTTTAAATCGATGGATTCATGCTGAACTAGTCTGAACCAAGTCCTCGCATGTATATGAAACACATTTGTCTGATTTGATTATGAGTTTAACACACTCCTGCATGTTTGATCTGCTTGACAGTGAATGTGAGTCAGTGTTCAGGTGTGTTTGACACTCAGGAAGAGTGTGAGGTTCTCGTCGGCGTTCCCTTCCCCCTGCTCAGCATCTGAAGGCCAAAACACTCATTGTTCACAAGTGTTTTCAGCAGCTGTGGGAACAAAGAGCTTCTCCTTCTCCTGTTGTGTCTTGGGTTTTGACTTGTCAAACTTGTTGCCAGTGAGTCTAACGGCGCGACTCGACCCACATTCCCCTCGACACTCGACCTGCCCAGAGCAAACCCTGAGCAAACACTGAGCAAACCCTGAGCAAACACTTAACCTGCGTCCGACTCTTTACCAGGCTTTACGTGTCATTAAACTTCTGCTAGTCGAAGATTAAGAGCTGATTCTGGATCACCTGGAGTATAAATGGCTGATATATGGAATATTCATGATATATTTTTTTGCTGCTGATGTAAAACTAAGCAACATTTGATCCTCTCTTTATTTAGATATTTAGGCCTGGTTTCACAGACAGGGTTTAGATTAAGCCAGGATTAGGCTTTAGTTTAACTAGATAAAAAAGTTTGTAGACAAACTTTAAGTTGACCAAAGAGTTTGAAGAAGTTGAAGTTTATAGTAGTTTAAAGCTTAAAGTTTGATAGATAGATAGATACTTTGCTGGCGTGATTTACCACGATTTATCTTGTTGCTAGCTTGATTTAGCATGATTTACCACCTTGCTAGCATTATTTACCATGATTTACTACATTGCTAGCATGATTTACCACGTTGCTAGCATGTTTTACCATGATTTACCACATTGCTAGCATGATTTACCATGATTTACCCCAATGCTGGCATGATTTACCACGTTGCTAACATGATTTACTATGATTTACTACTTTGCTAGCATGATTTACCACGTTGTTTGCATGATTTACCATGATTTACCACATTGCTAGCATGATTTACCACGTTGCTTGCTAGCATGATTTAACACGTTGCTAGCATGATTTACCATGATTTACCACGTTGCTAGCATGATTTACCATGTTGCTTGCTAACATGATTTAACACGTTGCTTGATAGCATGATTTACCACGTTGCTAGCATGATTTACCACGTTGCTAGCATGATTTACCACGTTGCTTGCTAGCATGATTTAACACGTTGCTAGCATGATTTACCACGTTGCTTGCTACCATGATTTAACACGTTGCTAGCATGATTTACTATGATTTACCACGTTGCTAGCATGATTTAACACGTTGCTAGCATGATTTACCATGTTGCTTGCTAACATGATTTAACACGTTGCTTGATAGCATGATTTACCACGTTGCTAGCATGATTTACCACGTTGCTAGCATGATTTACCACGTTGCTTGCTAGCATGATTTAACACGTTGCTAGCATGATTTACCACGTTGCTTGCTACCATGATTTAACACGTTGCTAGCATGATTTACTATGATTTACCACGTTGCTAGCATGATTTACCACGTTGCTAGCATGATTTACCACGTAATTTACAAGATTAAATGAGTTTAAGACGTATTTTAAGATAAGCTTTCAGTTAAAACAGCTCATTTAACTGGGACGAGTTTACGCCTCATCTGTGAAACCGGGGAAAACGTTAGATTAGATAGTTTCTATCAGACTGTTTTCATTTATGAATCTAGCTCTGCACTTCAAAAAAAAATCTGTTAAATTTACGGTAAAAAACGGCAGCTGAGGTGGCCAATTTACTGTAAAAAATACAGTAGCAACATTTTAGGTTTTACAGACTTAAAAAGTAAAAAAAGAAAAAAAATATTTCAGTAAAAAATGTATTTCACTATCTGATATAATGTTAATTTACAGATCTATTGAAGTGCTAATATCTGTTTGGTACTATTGTAAAACACTGACAACCACCAATCACAGCAGAGATGAGTCACATGATCAATCAAAGCTCGTCACACGCAGCTTTTCCTCAAGAAAGTTAATAATATATAGCGTCATTCACACAATCATGGTAACTAACACACGACATTTTAATTTCTGAATAACATTAATGTAACATTGATTAGAAAAAAACATGAAGAAACAGTTATTCAACAAAAATACATCAAATGTGAAGTGTCACGCAGGGAATTCTGGGAATGTCAATATACGGTTTTTCACTGTAAATTATACAATGACTTGTTCTTTTTTTTTACTTCTGTAAATTTAACGGTGTTTTACTCAAACGTACGGTTAGATCTATCACAGTTATTCACCGTATATACTACGGACACTTTAACTAATTAACAGTTTTTCACCGTCTTTTACCGTTAAAATCGCGATTTTACGGTATTTTTACAGTATGGTCCATGATGCAACTCTTTAACGTTGCAAAATACGCAACAAATTGCGCAAATATTTACTCGCTGTAACACATGAACGGTTCAGTGGCGTCTGCTTTTGATTAAGAAGTCTCTGAATATTAATTACCCACATGTGACTCATGTTTAGACTCTTAATTAAGAAATGAGCTCATCTTGTTTTAAAGACGAGTGTGGAGTCCGCGAGCGAGAGCGAGTTTGGTCTGCTAGCGTCCCTGCGCGAGGACTCGCTCTGCAGGATCTGTTGCAGACGCAGTTGCTGAGAGTATTTAAAGACAGCGCTGGTTAAAACAGGAAATAATGTGCGGTTTAAAATAACACTCGTGAAGCTCTGAGCATCTGATCTCACACACACACACACACCTCAGCTTTTCCATGTTTCTCTCTGGGAGAGTTCAGTCTCAGGTAATGATTCATTTTCCTTTGGAAATAATGGAGATTGTCGGCCATAAAGATGATTCTTTTAGAGAGTCATTTCCAGAGTCATCGTCACTCTTTCCATGAGTTAAAGAGGATCTATCATGCTTTCATCTGTGTTTAGTGTGTGATGTTGCTGTTTATTCTCTATATCAGAGTCAGTGTTCCTGAACTCCTGAAACGCCTGCACTGTACATGTCACAATATTCCTCATTATAATAATTCATGCGCAGAATAAAGGGGCGGGGCCTGGTTGAGTTAGTTAGTAGTGTGTTAAACTGGCAGTTACGGGAAGGGGCGGGACATTTCCCAAAACACACTCGACCAATCACAACACACTGCTCCAGCCGACCAATCAGAGCACAGTGTGCTTTTCAGAAGGAGGGGCTTCATAGAGACAGGAAGTAAACAGAGCGTTACTGACAGACTGGGAAGAGAGGAGCCGCAACAATGGAGAATATGAGGAGAATAATCAACATTCAAGCAGGAAAACCTGTTCTAGTAGAGCCTGAAAACATCATCAAGCGTTAAATGGCCTCTGAAGTCTCCAGACAGTGCAAACACGTCTGTCCGCGTGAGTTTCGCACTGGCGGTCGTGTCAGGTGTGCGATGAGACGCGGTAACGCTGTTGTGGTGTAAAGCTCACCGTGGTGCGAGTCTCCCCTCACATTCCTCACATTCCTCACATTCCGACGTGAGAACGCATTCCGGAGGCGAGCTGAAGAACTGAAGAGCCTCTAATTCTGGTGGCCTGGGAAAGTGGCGTTAGAGATGGACGAGGTCAACGACCTATTGACCTTCAGGCTGTTGCTGTTGAATCAGGAGCAAAACCTTTAAAGAACAAGCTACAATCCACATGTACATATGGTTTAGGATCGATTATATGAAATATTCACTATATATATATATATATATATATCAGTCAAACCAAAAACTATTCAGACACCAGATATCATTGTTGATATTGTTCCACTAGTGTGTGCAGGACACTATAGTTCAGTTATGTAAGTGAGGAGAGCAGAATAGTGTGAGACAGTCTAACAGAAGGACGGACAAAACCAGTCAAATATCAACTGAGTTCTGCTCATATTTTAGTACCATTTTCGAAACTATAGCGAATAAACTGATAATGTGAGAAATGTTGAAGGTGTCTGAATAAATTTAGGCTTGACTGTATATATAGTATGAAATAATTTGCTGTTATGTCATTACTAAGAGTTTAAGAAGTCATTAGACTGTAAAACCATTTCAGAGTAGAGGAGAGAGTTGTCACACACTGGTTTTAAACACTTCCACACATTCCAGAATGACGAAACTCAGTGCATTTACTAGTTTCCATATCAACACTATTGAGAAAAAATTGCGCCAAAATTACGAAATCTTTGGAAGATTGTAAATTTCTTACTTATGCTAATTTTTCATCTGTTTTCTGTGTTTATTTTAAATTAGACAAATCTGATATTATTTTAATCTTATATCTGTTATTTAAAAGTTGATATGGTTCTTTAATGCTGATCTAACAGCAGAAACACTCGCCGGGTTTAGACCACAGTTGCGCAGGCGGGGCATGTTGTCACACTGCGTTACAATGAGCCGCTATTAGAACTATGATATTCTATTCTATACTTGTATGAATTCTATTGAGAAACCATGAGAAAAGGTGAATTAAGACTGAGAGTCAATGTTCAGAAATGATTCATTATTATGTTTTGAACTATGCTGTATCGTTTTGTTTTAGCAGTGTGTTTGTTGTTAAAAAAAAACTATAAAAAAAAGCCATTTTAATAAAAAAAAGTTAATACTTGTATTTTTTTGGGAAAATATATTAGTTTGTCTTGTATATTTTTTGATTAGATCAGATAACATTTTAATCTGTCAGATGTTCATGTTATGAACCATGTTGTCACATTTCACTTCCATTCTTTCAGGGTAAATCAAGAAACAAGTCTACACTGTATTAATGAAACAAAACCACACAATTGTACTAGACATGTGAAATTAATGTGGGGGGAAATAAATACTCTGAACCTGAAGTAGGTTTACACAAACTGAGAAAGTCAAAAAAGCGTTAGGCATATATATATATATATATGATCAACATTGAATTATATGTTTTTAAATGTTTGGTCCAGCCATTTCTCCGCATGTTTGGACTGAATTAGTTTGATGAGTTTCATTATTCAGGCTGTGGTTGAGTTCGTGTGACGCGTGAGGTCTAACCACAGGAAAGCTTTCTATAAAGGCAGGGACGAGGAACGGGAGGAGAGGATTTGCACCTTTTGTTTTTCACTAGCAAGCGTGAAGTACTTTCATCTGATCATTTAGACCAAAGTCTCTTACACAACTGCATTTCCCCGTCACAAACACACTTTAAAGGAGGGGTGGCAAACATATAAACCAGCTTTCCTTCAAAATCATCGGAACTTTTACTGGTTACACTTTATTTTAAGGTGTCATTGTTAGAGTGTAATTATATATTTAAGTACTGAGTAATATTAAGTAACTACATTAACTACGGCGTTATAAATATATGAACTAAATTAATAACTTTTTTACAACAGAAATGAACCATCACTGAACTTTCTTAAGCTGGACTGAGACGCTCGAAACAAACTTTGTTGCATTATTTTCCTCTTATCTCTGTAAAGCTGCTTTGAAACACTGTATTGTAAAAAGCACTATATAAATAAAGGAGACTTGGCTGTAAAATAAAGTGTAACCCTTTTCTCCGGTGTTTTCCAGGTTTGGAGGCTGCTGATGTCCTGAGCTGGTCTGTTCCTCGGACTATGAGCGACCCGTCTCGGCCGGTTCCGCCCAGTCGAGTCCGATCAGACGGCATCTCGAGGTGTGTGTTAAGATGTCTGCGTGTGGAGAGTTTGCAGAACACGTGTGGAAACCAGGCTCGTGTAAGAACTGCTTCCATCCTCGCAGCGCCCACCGACAGACTGGACCAGAACGAGTGCGAACGAGTGTGATCGGGGACGACGAGGATGGGGTGACGTCGCTCTCTCCGTATAGCAAACCCACCATCGCTGTCAGACCCACCATGATGAACATCGACGTCACAGCGGAGATCAAGACGGACGTCAACATGAACACAGAACAGGTGACTGAGTTATTACACTGAGTTACACTGAGTTACACTGAACTACACTGAGTTACTCTGAGTTACACTGAACTACACTGAGTTACACTGAACTACACTGAGTTACACTGAACTACACTGAGTTACTCTGAGTTACACTGAGTTACACTGAACTACACTGAGTTACTCTGAGTTACACTGAGTTACACTGAACTACACTGAGTTACTCTGAGTTACTCTGAGTTACACTGAACTACACTGAGTTACTCTGAACTACTCTGAGTTACTCTGAGTTACACTGAACTACTCTGAGTTACTCTGAGTTACACTGAACTACTCTGAGTTACTCTGAGTTACACTGAACTACACTGAGTTACACTGAGTTACTCTGAATTACTCTGAATTACACTGAACTACACTGAGTTACTCTGAACTACACTGAGTTACTCTGAGTTACACTGAACTACACTGAGTTACTCTGAACTACTCTGAGTTACTCTGAGTTACTCTGAGTTACACTGAACTACACTGAGTTACTCTGAACTACTCTGAGTTACTCTGAGTTACTCTGAGTTACACTGAACTACACTGAGTTACTCTGAACTACTCGTGAGTTACTCTGAGTTACACTGAACTACACTGAGTTACACTGAGTTACTCTGAATTACTCTGAATTACACTGAGTTACTCTGAGTTACTCTGAATTACACTGAGTTACACTGAACTACACTGAGTTACACTGAGTTACTCTGAATTACTCTGAATTACACTGAGTTACTCTGAGTTACTCTGAATTACACTGAGTTACACTGAACTACACTGAGTTACACTGAGTTACTCTGAATTACTCTGAATTACACTGAGTTACTCTGAGTTACACTGAACTACACTGAGTTACTCTGAATTACTCTGAATTACACTGAGTTACACTGAGTTACTCTGAATCACACTGAGTTACACTGAGTTACTCTGAATTACTCTGAATTACTCTGAGTTACCCTGAGTTACACTGAACTACACTGAGATACACTGAGTTGCAATGAGTTACACTGAGTTACACTGAACTACACTGAGTTACACTGAGTTACACTGAGTTACTCTGAATTACTCTGAATTACCCTGAGTTACTCTGAATTACCCTGAGTTACACTGAATCACACTGAGTTACACTGAGTTACACTGAATTACTCTGAATTACCCTGAGTTACACTGAGTTACACTGAACTACACTGAGTTACACTGAACTACACTGAGTTACCCTGAGTTACCCTGAGTTACTCTGAATTACTCTGAATTACCCTGAGTTACTCTGAGTTACCCTGAGTTACCCTGAGTTACCCTGAGTTACACTGAATCACACTGAGTTACACTGAGTTACACTGAGTTACTCTGAATTACTCTGAATTACTCTGAGTTACTCTGAGTTACTCTGAGTTACCCTGAGTTACACTGAATTACACTGAGTTAATCTGAACTACACTGAGTTACACTGAGTTACACTGAATCACACTGAGTCACACTGAGTTACACTGAGTTACTCTGAATTACTCTGAATTACCCTGAGTTACCCTGAGTTACCCTGAGTTACCCTGAGTTACTCTGAATTACCCTGAGTTACCCTGAGTTACCCTGAGTTACCCTGAGTTACTCTGAATTACTCTGAATTACCCTGAGTTACTCTGAGTTACCCTGAGTTACCCTGAGTTACTCTGAATTACTCTGAATTACCCTGAGTTACTCTGAGTTACCCTGAGTTACCCTGAGTTACACTGAATCACACTGAGTTACACTGAGTTACACTGAGTTACTCTGAATTACTCTGAATTACCCTGAGTTACTCTGAGTTACCCTGAGTTACACTGAGTTAAACTGAACTACACTGAGTTACACTGAGTCACACTGAGTCACACTGAGTTACACTGAGTTACTCTGAATTACCCTGAGTTACCCTGAGTTACCCTTAGTTACACTGAACTACACTGAGATACACTGAGTTGCAATGAGTTACACTGAGTTACACTGAACTACACTGAGTTACACTGAGATGCACTGAATTACACTGAGATACACTGGATTATACTGAGTTACACTGAGATACGCTGAACTACACCGAGTTACACTGAGATACGCTGAACTACACTGAGATACGCTGAACTACACCGAGTTACACCGAGTTACACCGAGATACACTGAACTACACCGAGTTACACTGAATTACACTGATGAACTCCCTCTGGTGATCTTCGCGTGTCGGTCAAAAATGACCAGATTTTATTTTTATTTCAATGAAATGAAATGAAATGAATGTATTATATTTTAGTTTGATATTTTGTATTTTTAGGGGATTTTATAGTACTAAAATATATTTACGCTGTATTTATTATTCACTTTTTGAGCATAGACCTGAAAATTACATTTCCAACTTAAACTGGTAAATCTTGAACATTATAGAGCGACAGACTGAAGTTTGATCTCTTTTCAAACACGACACTTGGCAGATTATTATTGAAGCGAAAAAAAAGTTTTTAAAAATGAAATAAAAAAGTTACAGAATTTTACGTTTATTATTATTAAAAATGCACAAAAATACTATTATCAATTTTTATATGAAATATATATTTTCAAAAATACATTTGACTCTAAAACTGCAAGAAAATCAAAGCCATAAATCAAAACAATTTGTGTTCCAAATTTGAGGTTGATGTCTCAGTAAATGATCTTTCAGTGAGATGTTGTTCGGCTGCAGTACCAAACGCTTCCACTAGAGGAACTTTGTCTTATTCATTTACAACATGCTTGTTTTTTACCATGAGGAGCACAAGTGTGACTATTTTATTCAGGACCACTTAACATTTTTCAAATGATGTCCATGATTTTTTTAGTGTTTACACAGCAACTGCCTTTACCAAGTTGTGTACCATTCCGATCAAGTAAAAAAAAATCTAAAAAAGACAAACCGTAAAATCTTTCGGTCAAAAGTGACCTAAGAGCACCAGAGGGCTAAACTCTTACTACGCTGGGTTCAGAGGGGCGGGGCTTAATCACATTCTCCACTACATGGGTGGAGACTGGAATGTCTTTGTGAACGCTAGATAACAGACTGCCATGCAGCTTTATGTGTGCTTTACAGGAGGGCATTGATATGAACACATTCAGGCTGTTTAAACAAAGATAATTATTTCACCGCCAAGGGCATTGATTCGTTTCAATAGCGGACTGCACTGCAAACACACACAGACACAGTCACATAAAGGCGTCTGCAGAGTCAAATAAGATGACTAATTGGTTATGTGTACTTGGGTGAATTATTGTTATTATAATCATTGCATTGCCTAGACATGCCTGGGTTCTGCCTGTCAAATGTTGCCACAGTGTTTGATTGTCATGATCTCAAGGTGGATTTTTTAATTGGCAATGAATTATTGATTTACATGTTTTTAGAATAAACCATGGTTATGGTTTTATAGCAAAACAAAAGTCATGGGTTTAACCCTTGTGCAACCTTATGGGCATTTGTGTCTTTTTCCGGTTTGTTTTTGTGATAATTTTGCCTGTGTTCATGCCAACTGCATATATTTTGGCACAGGTGTGTATTTTTATTGGAATTTTAATAATTCACCCCCATTTCCTTTTAAAAATCGGTTTTGCGCTTGGTACACAAAATTGATCTACTCGGGATATTAAGGACAAAAATGTCCCCATTGAAACCCATTAAAACTGCAATTTTTGATCCCAGGGCCATTTAACTATAAAATTATGCAATCTTTGTTAATATGCTTTCATTATATTGGCAAGGCTTCAAAATTTTTATATTTACTTTACCTTTAAAAAACGTTGCCAGATTTTTTTACCAATGCCATTTTCTCAGATTTGGTCTATAAAGCAAATACTCGCTTTATTCCTGTTTTCCGCTTCTGCATATTATAGAGCCAATTGGATGAATTATGCAGCTATAATTTTGTGTGTGTGTGTGTGTTGGTATAGATGTCAGAGTGTAGTTTGTGTTTGTGTGTGTGTGTGTGTGTGTGTTAGTGTGCATGTAATATTTGAGGGAGAAAAATTCTACTGCAAATCCCAAATCCAGTGGAGTTTTGCTGCATCTAATGGGGGAAATCTGTTACTGCGTCCAAACAAATAAAATAAAATATAAAATATTGTTCATAAATTATTTCCATAAACTTAAACCTCTATAACATTTTTTTGGTTTCACTTTTCAATCTTTTTTACTTCAACAATAATCTGCCAAGGGTCTTCTTTAAAAATGAGAGCAAACTTAAGTCTGTGCTCCCAAGCTTCACATTTTTATGACAGACATTTTTGTCCTCTATGGATCTATGTGTCATTTTTTTTTTATTGACGCACGAGGGTTAAATCCCAGGGAATGCAAGAACTGATAAAGCCTGTACCTTGAATGCATTTGGAAAATGGCCTAAATGTAAAATATGTGATAAAAGATTCCAGTGTTTGAATTCTTCCCAAACTTATCATTGCCTCTGTGTCTCAGAACCACCAGAAGACCTCAGCCGGACTGAAGAAAGCCCTGGATCTGGCTCCTCTGTACATCGATAGCAATGGATGTAATAGATCTCTAAGAGAAACCCTTATACAAAACGGCATCTCCGGGAAGAAGTTTTCCCCAAACGTTTGTTCACCCACTGGATTTTCCAAAGACTGCATGATTATCAGCAGTATGTTTGCGAGTCAGGAAGATGGCTGCGTTTCCCAAAGTCCGAAAGAGAACGGGAACGATGGCCCCTATAGACAGATGACCAAAGCGGTCAAGAGCACTTACACCAATGGAGATTCACGTCTTCACAACGTGACTCAAAGAACCAATGGAAACAGTGATAGAGTTACGAGTCCTCTAAGAGTATCCGTAGAGGAAAGGCAAGCCAGATCCGCACCAGGGAATGCAAATAATGGGACGCCAAGTACGCCAAATGCAACCAATGGGACGCCAAGTACGCCATCTCCAATGACTCCAGACTCCTTCCACGAAAGCCTGTCGGACTCGTGCTCCAATCGGAGCAGCACGGATTCATTACCGGGACCTCAAAACTCAAGCGCTCCGCCAAACGGGCTTGAGGAAAGGGAGCCGATCTACGCTGAGAGCACGAAGAGGAAGAGACGAACGCCGTGCGACGGGAAGGAGTCTGAAACGGAGCTCAATGCCAGCGACGCTCAGAGAGCAACCATCACAGTCGTAGCCGCCCACACCGAAGAAAACAACAGGACTTTTTACCTGAGCAGCCCGGATTCTGCCGTGAGCACTCAGTGGACCCACTTCAGCCTGACGGCGCCCAAAGACTCGTCAAGCCCGGCGTTCACTTGGCCAGATGCAGCCGAAGCAACCCCTAACGCTTCCCAACCCAAGCCTCAATCCAGTCCCCCGGTTCCTCCTAAGACTAACTCCCGTCCTCCCAGACTTGGCACCTCCAGTCTTTCCTTACCG
>NC_140231.1:36300900-36305900 GCF_951802725.1 Rutilus rutilus
GCTGCAGATCTGAACGTGTTCCCACAATGCACTGGGGCGCAGAGATAATGAAGGGATGAAGAGGGGAAATCAGGGTTTGTGTTTATCACAGGCGTCTCTCCCCACTAATCTTCCTCTGCAGGCCTTCATTAGTGTCTCTCTCTCCAGGGGACGTCACTCACTCCACAGAGAGAGAGAGAGAGACCTCCAGAGTGTGTGTGAGTGTGAGTGAAGTGGCTTCACTCGAGAGAGAGAGAGAGAGAGAGAGAGAGAGAGAGAGAGAGAGAGAGAGAGAGAGAGAGACCTCCAGAGTGTGTGTGAGTGTGAGTGAAGTGGCTTCACGAGAGAGAGAGAGAGAGAGAGAGAGAGAGAGAGACCTCCAGAGTGTGTGTGAGTGTGAGTGAAGTGGCTTCACTCAAACCAGAGAGAGAGAGAGACGCTGAGATGTTCTCTGTCTGTCTATCTGAAATAGAATTTTAAAAAGTATATATAATATATGTAATAATTGAGAGTTGAGATCAGGACATATGCTGGTAAATCTCTGAATTATTCATGTGTGATTCAGTGATTCAGTGATTCTGGGATGTGTCTGTCTCTGGTCTCATGGGTCACAGAGCTTTTTTAATCAGTTTAAGATCTCAAGGCGTTTCCCTGTTAAACAGTAACCAAACACACACACACACACACACACAGACATTATGTGCAGCTATTTCACTATCTGTGAGTGAGTGTGCGTGAGTGCAAGCGAATGTGTGAGTGTGTATGAGCGTGCGGGAGTGTGATTCTTTTTTTTATTATATATATTTTTACATAATTCAATATGTAATATATATTATTTTAATAGTATTTTAAATTATATTTTACATCTAATGCATTTGTTATATTATATATATGTGTGTGTGTGTGTATAAAATTTGAGATTTAAAATGGTATATTCTGTATCAAAAGTATATTTAATTAACATTTTTTTCTCTCTCTCTTCTTTTCTGATCATGTGACCTAGACTCCACCCTCCGCTCCTGCCCCTCCCCATTTCCCAGCAGCCCGTTTGGCTCCGCCCCCGCGTCGCCGCAGCCCGACACGTTTCCTAGCAACAGTCTCGGTCATCAGCTGACTCCGCCTCCGCTGCCGCAGAAGAAGCTAGTAAACCGCACCACATCGGCTCCTAGCGAGTCTGGCGTCAAACCGCTAGCCCGTAGCCGCCCACGCCTCCCCTTCAGCGGCTCCGAAACCAACGTTAGCCACCCGTCCGCCGCGCCTCCGGCTAGTCCCGTGGACCCACGCGCGCTGTTCTCCTCCAGCTCGTCCCCGCAGCTCAACACGCTACCGGCCGCCGGCTCCACGCTACACGCGCTGCTCAGCAACATGGACAGCCGCGAGGGCATCTACTCCAAGCTAGGCGGCCTGTACGCGGAGTCCCTGCGGCGTCTGGCCCTGAAGTGCGAGGAGCATTTCACCAGCAACCAGAGGAACACGCTGAGATTCGACGAGAGCAACTGGTCCCTCTTCAAACTGACCTGCAACAAGCCTAGCTGCCTGTCTGGAGACGCTGTGTACTATTCAGCGTCCTGCGCGTCAGACACGCGCAACATGTACGCCGTGAAGGTGAGAGAGTCCTGACGTCAGACAGTATTTTCTTATAAAGCACATTTGTGCTGCTGTACAATATAATAATAATACCACATTGCAATAGTCCAGTCGGGATGATATGAATATGACCGTTTCCAGATCTTAAGCTGAGAGCAGAGGTTTTAGCTTAGCAACTAGATGAGTGAAGTTTGATGACAAACTTTAATGTTGGCTTGACAAAGCCTTTGATATAACTTTGAAAAAGATTTTACTGAAATAAGTCAATAAAATGTTATTAACATGTTCTAGCACATCGTTAACATGTTGCTAGCATAATTCAACACATTATTAACATTTCCTAGCATGATTTAGCATGTTGCAGGCCTGTTTTTAGCATGAATTATCATATTGCTAACATGATTTAGCACGTCGTTAGCATTTTTTTTAGCATGATCTAACATATTGCTAACATTATTTAGCAAGTCGCATGCATGATTTAACACATTGCTAACATGTTTTAGCATGGTGCTATCATGTTTCTAACATGATTTAACATTGCTCGCGTGTTTAGCATTTTGCAAGCATGAGTTAGTATGTTGTTAGCATGTTTCTAGCTTGATTTAACGTTTCTAGAATGATTTAACCTGTTTTGGCATGTTTTTAAACATGATTTAGTATGTTGCTAGCATGATTCAGCACGTCTAACACATTTTAACATGCTAGCATGATTTAGCACATAGATATGATGGATGTAGGTTAAAGGGATACTCCACTTTTTTCGGAAATATGCTCATTTTACAACTCCCCCAGAGTTAAACAGATGAGTTTTACCGTTTTAGAATCCATTCAGCCGAACTCCGGGTCTGACGGTACCACTTTTAGCATAGCTTAGCATAGATCATTGATTCAGACGAGTCCAGTAGCATTTCTTTCAAAATGACCAAAGAGTTTCAATATTTTTCCTATTTAAAACTTGACTCTTCTGTAGTTAAACCGTGTACTAAGATCGACGGAAAATGAAAAGTTGCGATTTTCTAAGCCTATATGGCTAGGAACTACTCTCCCGTCGATCTTAGTACACGGTTTAACTACAGAAGAGTCAAGTTTTAAATAGGAAAAATATTGAAACTCTTTGGTCATTTTGAAAGAAATGCTACTGGACTCATCTGAATCAATGATCTATGCTAAGCTATGCTAAAAGTGGTACCGTCAGACCCGGAGTTCGGCTGAATGGATTCTAAAACGGTAAAACTCATCTGTTTAACTCTGGGGGAGCTGTAAAATGAGCATATTTCCGAAAAAAGTGGAGTATCCCTTTAAATACTGTGGTAGATCTTTCCCCTACGCACATGACTTAGGTTGAACCGAGTGTCCTTGACACCTGAAAATATTATACTCAGTTGAGTTGCCTCTGAACGTGCGGGTTGACGCCTAAGCGTAGCTATTCTTACCGCTTAAATGAAATGTCTAAGAATTATAGTTACCTGACCGCAATCTAACCCCGCCTAAGAGTCTCACAAAGAGTCGAACGACGACATAATTTCCCTACAATTTCATTGGTTCTTCATATGCAAACCCTTCTGTTACTAGGTAGGAAACTTAGATCTCAAATCATTAGAAAAAATAGAAAAGGGTTAGAAGTTCATTTGATTACTCAATATGTTATGAGACTATTCTAGACAGTATATTTTTGATATTGTCTAGCCAGCATCTCAGAGTTTTCCACTGGTTTCGACACACAATCTTCAGAGTACATTTTGTTCAAGTGTTGAAGAGTAGTAAAAGAGAAGTAAGGTTAGATGTTAGAGTTATGATTAGTTTGATATACAGTTTACTATTTTATTCATTAAAAAATCCTTCACAATACTCATGTCTGAAAGATTTGACCCCCTCAATGACTTGGGATTGTCCAGGGGATTTTCCGTAGTTTTGATCATCCGGTTAACGAAAATAAATCCAGAAATTTGGCATCAGAAGAAGAATAAGCTTAAATAGTAGATCGGTGTATTAGCTTTGTCAAGCCAACATAATTACGCTTAAGTTTCTTGAGGAACAACATTTTTCCCCACATATTTTTGATCAAATAAACACAGCCTCTGTGAGCAGATCGACGCTTTTAGAATGTTGCTAGCATGTTGTTAACATCATGATTCAGCAAATTTTAACATGTTTCTAGCATAGCATGATTTAGCACATTGTTAGCATGTTTCTAGCATGGTTTAGCACATTACTAATACATTATAACATGTTTCTAGCATGTTTCAGCAAGTTTTAGCATGTTTCTTGCATGATTTAGTGTATCTAGCGTGATGCTAACATGATTCAGCACATTGCTTAAACATTTTAACAAGTTGGCATGATTTATCACATTGCTAGCATGTTTTAGCACGTTTCCAGCATAATTTAGACTTTTTTTTACATTACTAATACATTTTAACATGTTTCTACTATGATTTAGTATGTTGCTAGCGTGTTGCTAGCATTTTTCAGCACATTTCTAACACATTTTACCATTCTAGCATGATTTAGCACATTGATATGGTGTACATTTCCTCCCATATATTTGATCAAATAAACGCAGCCTCGTGAGCAGAACTGTGTTACTCTTTTAGCATTTTACGATTTAATCTGCGTGATATCTGACGATGATAATGTTTCCTCTGTGTTTGCAGATCTGCAAAGGCGAGTCGGCGGACAGCAGACAGGCTCATCTGTACGGTCTGTCGGTGCAGCAGAGCGTCCCGCCTCACTTCAGCCTTCAGCAGGACTGCGGTCACTTCCTAGCCTGCGTCCCGCGTAGCATGCTACCTAGCGATGAGCGCGCGGCGGGGCCATCCGAGCAGGAGCGTGTGGTGGTGATCACGCGCGAGGTTCCTCACCAAACCGTGGCGGATTTCGTGCGGGAGTGGGAGTCGTTCCACCGTGCGCAGCCGGAGGTGTACGAGCGCCGCGTGTGTTTCTTGCTACTACAGCTGTGCACCACGCTGGAGCATCTCAAAGCGCACGGCGTCACGCACCGCGACATCTGCATGGAGAACCTTCTGCTAGTTACACACCGCCGCGCCGACCCTCAACAGCAGAGCCTCCCGCGCCTCCTCATCAGCAACTTCCGCAAATCAAAACGGCGGAACGCAGACGAGGTCGCGATTAGCGCGGATCCGCGTTTTAAGCGAGATCACGCGCGACTAGCGCCGGAAATCGTTTCTGCTGCACAATATCGGAAATTCGACGAATTTCAAACAGGGATTTTAATCTATGAGCTCTTGCATCGGCGGAATCCGTTTGAGGCGACGGCGGCGGCTAAGCAATACAGCTGTGAGGATTTGCCGGCGATCCCGAGCGTGTCGCTATACTCGTCCGGTTTGCAGCGGCTAGCGCACCTGCTACTGGAGCCGGACCCCGGACGCCGCATACACATCCAGGACGCTAAGCGGATCCTGCAGGCGCTGCTG
>NC_140231.1:36310900-36315900 GCF_951802725.1 Rutilus rutilus
ATGAGGAGATGTGGAGATGAGGAGATGTGGAGATGAGGAGATTGTGACTTTAAATGGTAGAAAATACAACACAGGCAAGTAACACCTCTTGACCTTTAATCCCTAAACCAGAGGATTTGACTCAAGTGGAACTGTACAGGTGCTGTAGAAGCCAATAGCACGACTTATTTTATAACAGGAAAAAATAACTTTACCATCTTCCATGTCTAAAAAACAAAGCAGTTTCATATGACAATAACATGCTATTCATGTTCTCATGCACACAAATAAGGTGTGAAAACATCATCACACACACAGACTCAAAAGCAAAACAGCATTTGCTTCCTCTCAGTAATGTTCAAATATTTATAGCTCCTGTAATGCCAAATATCTTATGATACCAGTGTAAAGTGGTCTAGTCAGTGACAGAGTGCATATTCGTCTAAAAAGTAATGTATTTTCAGCTTCAGAATCATGAATATTGTTATTCTGGTGTCTCTATTGTCCTGTGCTTTGGGTTTCCAGCACCAAGTCCAAGACTATGCATTATTTACACACACAATGTAATATCACCAGTACATTTTTTTGTTAACCTTTTCATATGAGAGACAATAGCATGTCATGTTCTCAAATGCACATAAATAAGGTGTGAAAACATCTTCACGACTCACACACGCCTCAGTCAACAACAGACTCTAAAGCAAAACAGCATTTGCTTCCTCTCAGTAATTTTCCACTCTCTGAACAAACGAGAAGACCGAGCGCACTATAGCGAAGGCGTGACTCATGCATATTAATCACGCCAGCAGACGTTCGCTCATCCGATTGGCTGAAAGCGCTGCCTGTTGAATATTAAGTACCCACGTGACCGGACGCTCGAAGCCCGTTGCGTAAGGGCCGCGATGACGAGCTGATGAATATTCATGAGCACCGCCTTCGCCATAGTAGCGCTGCGCGTGCTTTAATGCGCATCTCCTCCTCCGGGTCTTCACTTACTCGCTGACCGCAGAAGAGCGCACACAGGCCGGCGTGAACTCTCCCGAGGCCGGATGGTAAAATCCAACCTCCAGCGGATCCTAAACAGTCATTGCTTTGCCCGTGAGAAAGAAGGAAAGAAACAGTGTGAAATCAGCATCATGGAGGCGCTCAGTAACAGTATTAATGACATGATGGGCAGGTGAGAGAGAGAGAGACTTCTACCCCGCTAACAGCCCGTTTACTCACATTTTACTGCTTAAAAATCTCCATATGAAAATTTAAAGTAATTATAATTAGGGTTGTTGACTTAATTGTGCGGTTTAATGGGGGTTTAGTGGGAATTATTTCCTCACAGGGGCCTGAAGGGCTAATGCTAATGCTAGCAGATGGGTTTTTTTTTAGTGACGCTATAAACCGTTTTGCTCATCTAACACACACTGAAGTACTGAAGTAAAGTTTTAAAAGTGTTGGAAACCCATCATCATGTCACGTTAAGATGATAAACTGAAATCTGAATGAAGGAAATGTGGCCTAATAAAATGTATCCCTTTAAGTTCGCGGTCACACGCCTGACTGGTGTCGTTATTTCGCATATTAGGCGATAAACGCGTGTATTTTCACAGCTCGGTGAATTATGAACGCGCTTATCGTGTTAGTTTCGATGTAAGGTTTTTGTTTTGAGATTTGACGTCGAAGGCCTCGCTCTTTACACGTACGTCACGTCGACGTCATGACGTCACCGGGCTCGGGCCTTTGATCGCGCCGACGAGTGTTTTTGTTGGTTATATTTTATTTTTCCGTATTGCACATTGAAATGAGATTCGGTGACGTGTATGATCGCGCTGATTTTTTTTTTTTTTTTAAATCGGATGTATATATATATAAATAGACATCATATAAAAACAATTATGAAACAATATCGTATGTAAACAATTTTGACACAATAACGCGCGAGGGAAATCATTCGCTTATGACCGGAAGTACATATAATTTATTTAGACGTCACTGTTGCATAATCGACCTTTTATGACTTTATTACCCATATTTCTGTGCTGTGACTGCACGTGAACATGAACCGCTTGGTGACGTCACGATTTAAACATCAGGTTATTAGAGATGAGCAGCAGTGTCTCCTTTATGATAAAGCATTACTTTTTCATCCAACAAAATACCACATAGGATTTATCCAGTTATGCATGTTTTGGAAATATTTAAGATGAACATTGCAGATAATTCTGTGGACCGGAAACTAAAGCATTAGCCTTTTTTTTTTTATTGTATTTGCAGGATTTAGAAACCTATATGAACAATAAAACGGGAGTGCATAATAGAAATTTGTGTATTTCATTGGTTTTGTTTATTTTCTGAACATTTTGGAAAGTGAAGAACGATGCAATTATTTATTTTATTAGAAGAGCGCCACGCACACGAGAAGACGTGCAAGCCCTTATTTCTCACATTTCATCAGTGACGTTAATAATGTTCACTTACATGCTTAGAGCACAACACAATTGACCTGAACATATAAACGTTAAAACTTCAAAAGGCCATTTTTTTCACAGGTGTCTCTGAAATAATAAAGTTGGTTATAATAATAAAATTACTGAAGTAAATGAAAGCTAAATAGAAATATAGTATTTGTTCTGGCAGCTAATGCCGCTAATAAATGGTATATCGCATAAAGAAACACAAAGATGCACATAATTATAAAAATGTGCATAAAAAAAGATGTGCCTTTTTAAGACGTGCATATAAACTACGACGGAAAGACAATTACAGAATAAATCCACACCGGTCATGTGACTGCGATGGAGAGCACGACTGGAGGACCGAAGCCTGATCGCTAGGGCGGCACCATCATGACACATCATAATGGTCCATTATTTCCATGGAATTGTAATTATGATTATCATCATTTACATTGATGTTTTGAGTAGCTTTATGCCACTGTATGAAGCGACTGCCTGCCGTATTATAATAAACGAGCTGAAAACTTGTATTGCTTTTCTACAGCATTAAGCCTCAAATGTCAGATATTAAAAAGATAAAATATTTAAAGAAACCAAACCAAAGTAAAAATATGCATGTTATTCTAAAACTAAAATTAAACCAATGTGGGAAAACCCTTAAGATCCGCTGGAGAAAGAGAAACACATCTTACACACACACAATAATGTAAGAGGACTTTTATTTTGGTAGTTGCGCCTTTCAGCGAATACATAATTGTGGCGTCCGTTACTGTAATCGCGATTACAGATTCGATTAAATCCTAAAGTTTGTGAATCTGAATTTTTTTTTTTTGAAAATAATCATTAATAGATACAAAGTGCTTGAATTTATTTTGTGCGAGACGTTTTCTGGCTAAAGCTCCACATGATCCGCTAACGTACCGCCAACACGCCGTGGCCTGTGCGCGCTAGCCTGCTTGATTATCGCTTATGTTGAGTGTTTCCCGCGTGAGGTACTGTGTGTTGCCATGACGTTCCCACGCGCCCGAAACTACTACGATGGAACCTCAGCGTTACACACACACACACACACCGTGACTGTACTCTGAAGTGATCTGACGTTAACTGCATGGGTTAGGCTGAAAAGAGTTAGGCAGAGCCTCAGTGAATGGCAGAGCACAGTGTAGATGTGCCGAATATTCTTCCGTTTATGCAAAACAGAAAACCGATGAATATGATATCAGATCTCGGTCACATGGCCAGAAATAAATGCAGAAAAACCCAAGAAGCTTTTCTGCACGGTTGCGTTTGACACATGAACACTGTAACGATAACGCGTCGTAACCTTGCGCTCACCTGAAGCGTGTCCCCACATTAGAGGGGTCACCGGATGCACAGTGCACTGTTATATGGGGTGTGTGTGTGTGTGTAGTGTGTGTGAACACAATGAAGAAAACACATTCACTGCTGCTTTGGCCTAAACACTCTCAATAATCAGGCCGTCTGCATCCTCTGAGCACTGTGATGTCATAATGCTCATGCTCCGCCCACGACTGCTGACTGCTATTAGCATATTTCCCATATTAGCATATTTCCCGTATTAGCATAGATTTAAAGAGACATGCACTGGAACGGGTCGCTGTGAACAGAGCTGTGTTTGAGGAGGTAAAGGGTGTTTTACACAAACATTGAGGACTTTTAACCACAGTATGTTACAAACTTTACACTAAGACCCTAAAGAATCACACCGACCTGTGGAGAACGGGCGCCCGATGACCCCTTCGAGTCCTTGAGTTTGAGGGTAACCGAGGTGTGGGTAACGACTGCGATCCCATGCTGATGGAGCGAATCTAATGTGTGTGTGTGTGTGTGTGTGTTTCCGCAGTGTGTCCGTGTGCTGTAGTAGTTCCACTGGTCCAGGGCCTCTGTGGTGTTCCTGATGCCCCTCACCCACCTCTGAAGATCCCAGGTGGGCGAGGGAACGGGGCACGGGATCACACACCCGCAGCTCAGCAGCTGTACTCGGTGAGAACACACGTCACATGACCACTGATCCACTGCTTTAAAGGGTTAATTCTCCCATGATTTACTCCCCCTCATCCCATATGTGTATGACATTCTTCTGTCAGACGAACACACAGTTATAGTAAAACACATCCTGCTCTTCAAGCGAAGCTCACGCCTGTTTTCTGGTCCTCAGGACAGGAAGTTGACTGTGACTGAAGAGCCGGCTGTGAGCGGGCGTCCCAGAATCCTTCACTTCCAGAGCCGGCCCACCGTGTCCCGGATCATCCAATGGGAGGCGGTGCTTCAGGGAGACGGCCTGTTCGTGGAGATTCCCTGCGACGCTTTCCCTGAGGGCAGCAAGGAGAGGTGACCCTAGCAACCGCACGCAGCCCCATAGCAACGGCTCGATGATGCGGCAGAGGGAGAGTGGAGGAGCGAAGGATGAAAACTAGATTCAAATACCTAATCGTATAAAAGGAGATTTAAATTAATGCAATTATTACATTCTAAATATATTGAAAACAAAAATGTTGTTAAAATTATAAAAAATATGAATAAAATATTTTAAAACAATATAAAAGAAAAAAA
>NC_140231.1:36320900-36323400 GCF_951802725.1 Rutilus rutilus
AGTGTGTAGCGCAAGTGTTTCAGTGTGTAGCGCAAGTGTTTCAGTGTGTAGCGCAAGTGTTTCAGTGTGTAGCGCAAGCGTTTCAGTGTGTAGCGCAAGCGTTTCAGTGTGTAGCGCAAGTGTTTCAGTGTGTAGCGCAAGTGTTTCAGTGTGTAGCGCAAGCGTTTCAGTGTGTAGCGCAAGTGTTTCAGTGTGTAGCGCAAGTGTTTCAGTGTGTAGCGCAAGCGTTTCAGTGTGTAGCGCAAGTGTTTCAGTGTGTAGCGCAAGTGTTTCAGTGTGTAGCGCAAGTGTTTCAGTGTGTAGCACAAGTGTTTCAGTGTGTATCGCAAGCGTTTCAGTGTGTAGCGCAAGTGTTTCAGTGTGTAGCGCAAGCGTTTCAGTGTGTAGCGCAAGTGTTTCAGTGTGTAGCGCAAGTGTTTCAGTGTGTAGCGCAAGCGTTTCAGTGTGTAGCGCAAGCGTTTCAGTGTGTAGCGCAAGCGTTTCAGTGTGTAGCGCAAGTGTTTCAGTGTGTAGCGCAAGCGTTTCAGTGTGTAGCGCAAGCGTTTCAGTGTGTAGCGCAAGCGTTTCAGTGTGTAGCGCAAGCGTTTCAGTGTGTAGCGCAAGTGTTTCAGTGTGTAGCGCAAGCGTTTCAGTGTGTAGCGCAAGTGTTTCAGTGTGTAGCGCAAGTGTTTCAGTGTGTAGCGCAAGTGTTTCAGTGTGTAGCGCAAGTGTTTCAGTGTGTATCGCAAGCGTTTCAGTGTGTAGCGCAAGCGTTTCAGTGTGTAGCGCAAGTGTTTCAGTGTGTAGCGCAAGTGTTTCAGTGTGTAGCGCAAGCGTTTCAGTGTGTAGCGCAAGTGTTTCAGTGTGTAGCGCAAGTGTTTCAGTGTGTAGCGCAAGTGTTTCAGTGTGTAGCGCAAGTGTTTCAGTGTGTAGCGCAAGCGTTTCAGTGTGTAGCGCAAGCGTTTCAGTGTGTAGCGCAAGCGTTTCAGTGTGTAGCGCAAGTGTTTCAGTGTGTAGCGCAAGTGTTTCAGTGTGTAGCGCAAGTGTTTCAGTGTGTAGCGCAAGTGTTTCAGTGTGTAGCGCAAGTGTTTCAGTGTGTAGCGCAAGTGTTTCAGTGTGTAGCGCAAGCGTTTCAGTGTGTAGCGCAAGCGTTTCAGTGTGTAGCGCAAGTGTTTCAGTGTGTAGCGCAAGTGTTTCAGTGTGTAGCGCAAGCGTTTCAGTGTGTAGCGCAAGCGTTTCAGTGTGTAGCGCAAGTGTTTCAGTGTGTAGCGCAAGTTTTCAATGTGTTTCGTCCCATACGGCCTCCCATACCTGTAGGTTTGGTCACTGGTCACCATTTCTTTTAATCACTTTTAATGTTTGCAGTTTCTCTTAAACCTGTGACTCGATGATTAACTGAAGGACAAATGTAGAAATCGGTCTATTAATATTATATTATAATACATTAGTAACAATTAAACAACAATTGAAGAAACAATGTGTTACAAAAAGATGAAAACACATACACACACACTCTCTCTCTCTCACACTCATTCACACACACACACACACTCACTCTCAAACTCTCTCACACACTCACTCTCAAACACTCACACTCTCTCTCTCTCTCTCACACACACACTCTCAAACTCTCTCTCTCTCTCACACACACACACTCATTCACATACACTCTCTCTCTCACACACACACTCTCTCAAACTCTCTCTCTCACACACACACACACTCATTCACACACACTCACTCTCAAACTCTCTCTCTCTCTCTCACACACACACACACACACACTCATTCACATACACACTCTCTCTCACACACACTCTCTCAAACTCTCTCACACACACACACACTCATTCACACACACTCACTCTCAAACTCTCTCTCACACACACACACACACACTCATTCACATACACACTCTCACACACACACACACACACACACACACACACACATACACTCTCAAACTCTCTCACACACACACACACACACACACACACACACACACACACACTCATTCACATACACTCTCTCTCTCACACACACACACACACACTCATTTACATACACACTCTCTCTCTCACACACACACTCATTCACACACACTCACTCTCAAACTCTCTCACACACACACACACACACACACACACACACTCATTTACATACACACTCTCTCACACACACACACACACACACACACACACACACACACATTCACATACACTCACTCTCTCTCTCACACACACACACACTCACTCATTCACATACACACTCTCTCTCTCTCTCACACACACACACACACACACACACACACACTCATTTACATACACACTCTCTCACACACACACACACACACACACACACTCATTCACACACACTCACTCTCAAACTCTCTCTCACACACACTCTCAAACTCTCTCTCACACACACACACACACACACACACACACACACACACTCATTCACATACACTCACTCTCTCACACACACACACACACACACACACACACACACACTCATTCAC
>NC_140231.1:36330900-36348400 GCF_951802725.1 Rutilus rutilus
ATAATGTAGTGAGGTGTAGTGTACTATAGTGCAGTGTAGTAGTGTAGCGTTGTGTACTGTATTATAGTGTAGTGCAGTATAATGTAGTGAGGTGTAGTGTACTATAGTGCAGTGTAGTGCAATATAGTGTATTGTTGTGTACTTTATAGTGTAGTGCAGTATAGTGTAGTGTAGTGTGGTGAGGTGTAGTATAGTGCAGTGTAGTGTACATTTAACAAGCTTGCTATTTGATTTGATTTGATTTGATTCATTTGGACTGAAATGGATTCATTTGGATTTTTATCAGGTTCAGTTTCTCTAGGAATCAAATCTCTGTGAACTGTAATAGCTGCATTACTGTAATATTACAGGTCACAATTAACAACTCCTTTCATACAGTCACTTAAATTACACAAGGCAGTTTTTATAATAATAATAATAAACTTTTTAATGACAATTGTTTCTACTGCAATACATTTTTTGAAATTCAAACATGTAAACAGTGGCATAAACACTTATTATTGCTGTAACTAGTAGTAAAGAGGAAGAGATGATCGGTTCATCTGTCATGAAATAACAATCTAGGCATGTTTAATATTTAATCATGTTTTATATGCACAAATAGAACAATAAACAGCAATAGATTCCTCTGTGTATGTTTTCTGCAATATTTACAGACACTTTTGTGAACATTTTTGAGTTAAACGAACAAATCTTTGTCAAGTTTCTTTGGAATCGATTAATTGAAATTGAACTGAATCATAAAACTGAATCAACTCTCACTGAATTAACTCTCAATGAATAGCATGTTGCTAGCATGATTAGCATGTTGTTAGCATTTTGCTAGCATGATTAGCATGTTGCTAGCATGATTAGTATGTTCTTAGCATGATGTTAAAAAGATTTACCATGTTGCTAGCATGGTTTACCATGATTTACCATAGTTTACTATGATTTACTATAGTTTACCATGTTTTACCTTAGTTTACCATGATTTACCACTTTCTAGTATGATTTACCTTGATTTACCATGTTTCTAGTGTGATTTACCACGTTCAAGCATGATTTACCACGATTTAGTCAAAAGTGCCAACCCATATCTCTATATGATGTTCTGATGCAGAGATATAGGGCTTGCTAAACGGTTGCTAGGGTACTCTGTTTGGTTGCTAGGGAGGGGCTTGGCAGCTGCCAATGATGAAACTCCACAGGCTTCTTGTCATTATGAATGATATAAACCAACTCCCATGCCTCGGTGACATTCAGAATGGAAGATACCCCTCTTTGGATTTTGGTTGCTAGGGTACTCTGTTTGGTTGATAGGGAGTGGCTCGGCAGCTGCCAATCATGAAACTCCAAAAGCTGCTTGTCAGTATGAATGATATAAACCAACTCCCATGCCTCTGACATTCAGAATGGAAGATATCCCTCTTTGGATTTTGGTTGCTAAGGTGCTCGACAATGGTTGCTAGGGCATGGCCAGAAAGTGTTGAGGTGATTCATGATTGGCTGTTTGCTGCCCTGAGTCAAACGAGACCACCCTCGTGTTTCTATGACACTTCTATCCGGAGATATCCCTTTGCGTTCAATGGACGTCTATGGAACTTGTTGCTAAGGTGCTCTAAACGGTTGCTAGGGCGTGGCTTGATATCTTTACAATGATCCTGAGAGACTGATTGGTTGTCTGAGTAAAATGAGCCCGCCCCCTTGTCTCTATGACACTGTGATCCAGAGCTATGTTCAATACAAAATCCCTATGCAGTTTAGCATAGTAGGAGAAACACATGCATTTCATGGGCCGTCCCACATCATAGTAAGTCAGTGGGAGACTTTGGGACGCTCCTACCCCCCAGGGGTGCAACTTTTACCCCATTGTGAGGTATGTTCTTACAGAGCCTGCCAGCCTCTTCAAATGTGGCAAATCACGTTTCTGCGAAATCCTTGCTCTGAGCTATGACTCAAAGTTTGTCACAATGTTAAATCTATGCTATTTTTCGGCCGCTTTATCGCCCCTGGGGCAAACACCGCCCCCCCGATCGCTTATAAAAGTTATAGCACACCTCTCCTCAATAATCCGCACGATTTGACGCTTCATTCGTGTATCTGTGACAAAAGCTGCGGGAGGAGTAGCGCGTTAAACTTTTGGCGGAATAATAAAGAAGAAAATAAGTATGAGCAATAACAATATTGACAAAGATCAGAATTCTAGCTCATCTCAGACACACTCAACCGTGTTTCATTACTGAATGATTCGGTGTTTTGAACGAATCGGTTGAGTCAAAGATTCAATGACTCATTCATAAAGAACTGCCTCATTCCTGAATGAATCAGTCATTTGAGCGAATCGTTTGAATAAATGACTCAATGACTCGCTCAGTAAGACGGTCCCCTGCCGCCACCTACTGGTGGTTTAGTTTCGAGTTTAAAAGTATCATTCTTTCTGATGTTTGCCCTTTAAAGGTGCAGATATGACAATATGCAGATTTAAATATATCAAAGCTGATTGAACACTGATGAGAATATTGCTTCAGAAGTGAGAATATTTTTACAACACACACAAAAAAATATATAATAATCCGGACAAGCAACTTTTTTACTCGGACAAGTGAATGACAGATTTACTTGCGAAGGACACACACATGAACGGCTTAATGTCGAGTCCTGTATATCATTTATTTTTTGTTGTTGTTGTTATTATTATTAAACATTTAGTTTGTTTTGGAGTCTCATTTTTATATCTTTATATTTTTCCACTTGTGTTTTTGTGATTTTCATCATCAAACCTAAATTGAATGTTTAGTTTGTTAATGTTTTTATCTTCATTTCAAGTGTAAATGACGGGACTCTTTATAAAACTTAATGAGCTCATTAAAGACATCACTAATATGTCATTAGTGTTGTAGATATCGAGCAGTCCAGTGTGTGTGTGTGTGTGTGTGTGTGTGTGTGTGTGTGTGTGTGTGTGTGTTCCTCACGGCGGCCATCTTGTGCTGCTCGACGTGAAACGTGTGTGTTTGATTCTCTTGACTGAGGAAAACTGCGGTCATGAGTTACTGATCATCAAAGAAACACGTGACCAGAGCTCGTTCTGTCACTGAGGCATTCTGGGAGATTTGTTGTGTTGTTGTCAAAGTGAGTTTGTTCAGATAATCTGGAGGATCAGAGACGTGTTGTGTTGTTTTGTGTGTTTGTGTGTTTATGATTGAGTTGTTCCGAACGAGTGTCTGTGTTTATAGGAGCTGCGGGGGGATTACTGTATGAACGAACACACACACACACACACACACACACACACACACACACACACACACACATTTATACAGCACGTTTGTAGCTGTGGCGTTTGCTCCAGTAAACACTGATGAATGATGATTAGAATAAAACAACACATAATGAACTGTAAATATTCCTGCATCAGGTGTGTGTGTGTGTGTGTGTGTGTGTGTGTGTGTGTGTGTATGTGTGTGTGTGCGTGTGTGTGTGTTAAACGGACCTCGTTATGCTGATGATATTTTCCCACCGAAAGACTCTGAAATGAAACACCTGCTGGATTCATGAACGCTCTCGTGTTTTCCTGTAATACTTCTGTGTTTATTAATCTTAGTTCATGTTTATCTCAGCGTTTACTGTACATTACTCACATCTGACTGTGTGTGTGTGTGTGTGTGTGTGTGTGTGTGTGTGTGTGTGTGTGTGTGTAAATGCAACAGTGTGTATTACATTTACAGTGCAGAAGACCGTAAGTTCATAGAGAAGAGCAGCTGTATTTGCTGTCTGTGTGTGTGTGTGAGAGTGAGTGTGATTGAGTGAGTGAGTGTGTGTGTGTGTGTGTGTGTGTGTGTGTGTTTGCTTTGCTAGTGCGTGATGTTTTCGCTGGAGTGTTTGAGAGGCCTGAACCGCCAGCGACTCCTCGACTTTCCTCTGGTGTGATCCGATGATCCGCTGGGATTGTGCGCGCATGTGTGTGTGTGTGTGTGTGTGTGTGTGTGTGTGTGTGTGTGTGTTGTAAACGGGGTTTCACCGCAGTGTGACCAGTAAACAGAGTTTGATTTGTGAGTTGGTTTGTTTGTGTTCAGTTTGAACGTGACCCACTTCCTCTCTCTGTCTTCACTGTGTGTGTGTGTGTGTGAGGGGGGGAGGGGGAGCAGGGCGGATCCACACGTATCCCAGAATTCCACGCTGGTCTGCAGTGGCGTACATTCCCCTGCTCGGCTAGTTTGATTTTCCGTCTTTGTTGGAAGGAAAAGCGTGCACACAAGTCTCGCACACACACACACACACACACACACACACACACATTTTTTAAATTCTCAATATGACAAGAAATGCACACAAATGCACAAACGCGCACATTTAGATTCACACACGCTCACACAAACTTAGACACACAAGACACACACACACACACACACTAACTCTCACACACACATTTTTTTAATTCTCAATATGACAAGAAATGCACACAAATGCACAAACGCGCACATTTAGATTCACACACGCTCACACAAACTTAGACACACAAGACACACACACACACACACACAGTGGCAGTTTAATCGCCTCACTGTCAATAACCGCTCGCTTCACACACTCTAATGAAAGTTTAGAGCAGTTTGTGGTTCTTCCTGCGAGCGTCTGTGAGGAACCAGTGTGACTTTGTGTGAGAGAGAGAGTGTGTGTGCATGTGTGAGAGAGAGAGAGTGTGTGTATGTGTAAGAGAGAGAGAGAGTGTGTGCGCATGCGTGTGTGTGTTTGTGTGTGTGTGTGTGTGTTGTTAGGCTTAAAGCTTCTGTTTCAATGACAGATATGAAGAGGTGCTTTAGCGACACAACTCACACTCACAGTCACACTGATTCAGTCACACACACACACTCAAACACACTCTTACACACACACACACCAGATTTGCTTATGGTTAGTTGTCCGTATGAATCGAGTGAGTCATTGATTCAGTGAGTCGGTCGCTTCAGTCCTGAATGAATCAGCTGTTTGAATGAATCGGTTGAGTGAATGATTCAATGACTCACTCATTAAGAAAGTAACTTACCGTTTCATATTTGGAGTATCATTTCATTTTTCCTGTATATTAATGCCTTCATGAAACAGCCTGTGTAAATATACACTTCAGATGCGGAACAGTGTTTCTCTAAAGCGTTCAGCGCTTCATTAACACAATAACGACTTTAAATGAGCTTTCCTCAGGCTAAATGACTTCGATTAGTTAATCAGCACATCATGTAAAACAAGTCATCGCTTGACAGCCTTAATTTTTATTGACATTAACAAATTATAATAATTAAATAAAATAAATATATTTGTGTTAGTTAGCCTAATGCATTAACTAATGCTAACAAATATGACCTTAATTTGTTACTGACATGTTGCATAAAGAAAAGGAAGCCCGTGTCAGTTCTTTCATTCTCGGGTTTATCCCTGTAAAACACACCGAACGTCGAGTCAGCCTGATTTCTGAGAGTTTGTTGTGAATTCCATGAGCGTGTGTGTGTGTGTGTGTGTGTGTGTGTGTGTGTGTGTGTGTTTCTGCTTCCACACCCATCAGAAGTGTGTTTCAGTCGAGCGTTTCGTCTTCGCCCCGGAGCGCGACCAGTCTTTTGTTGAGTCAAGGCTAGCTGAAACCGAACGAACACGACTCCTGTCCTGTGTTTAACCGTTTGTGTTCCTCTAATGCTCTCGCTCTCAGAGGTGTGTGTGGACTCTTCTCGCTTCTCCTCGTAAAGCGTGGTCGTGCAGGAACAGGAGAACGAGAAGCAGATCCAACACCTCCGATTCTCATGCTAATGAGACGCACGCGCGACAGTGGTCATGATATTACACACACATCCGTGTAGAAACTGTGTGTTTGTGCTCGTGTGTGCAGTGGATCCTCTGTGGTTGCTATAGCAACACACACACACACACACACACACTCACACACACATGGTTGCACTATTCTAACATGTATTTATTTCTTTATTTTCCGCCGGTGATTCAGCAGAAGGCTAGGCTAATGGTGTCCGCGGATGTTCGAGGGTAAACCAGCTCAAAATGGCGTCGCTGGTGTTTGTGTGATTGTGTGCCTTCGTGCAACGAGACACAAACAGAATGAATGTGTGTTTTATGACTGTAACCCGGTTTGTCTGTTGTTTTATATATATATATATTAGTGCTGGGCAACGATTAATCGCATCCAAAATAAAAGTTTGTGTTTACATTATATGTGTGTGTGTGTGTGATTATTTTGTATACACACATATGCATGTATATATTTAAGAAAATGTGTAATTTATATGTAAAATATTTATAATTAATATAAATTGTATAAATATATATATATACAGTATATACATGATGCAAATATTTCTTAAATATATACATATGTGTGTATTTATATATACAAATAATTATACACAGTACACACACATTATGTTAACACAAACTTTTATTTTGGATGCAAGTAATCATTGCCCAGCACTAATATATATATATATGCTGAAATAATGTAATTTATGCCAGTTATAGAGAGAATAAATGATCCGATTTGTTTTAAAATGTTAAAATGCTTGTTTTATAACTGATGTTTTTGTTTTTTTGTAGATGGAAGATGGTCAGACTCTCTTTGATTACAACGTCGGCCTGAATGACATCGTCCAGCTTCTGATTCGCTCTCAGTCTGACCCGCCGGAAAGCCCCGCCCTCAACAATGGGGAGGGCGTGGCCTGTGTCGTAGCTCCTCCCCCAACCACGTCTGTCCCAGCCTCAGCCACACCCACCACAACAACCGTTTCCCCGACAACCGTCTCCAACAGCAACGGAAACGAGTCCAAATCCCTCATTCCGGAGTCGGACAGTGAGCCGTCCACATCCAGTCGAACGTTCCTCCTCGATCCCGGGATCGGACACTTCAGAGTAAGACTCGTAGGACTCAAGCATGATGAATAATTACTGAACATATTTATGATCATCATTGCGTTACTCACAATTACAGCATTTACATACAGCTTCTGACAAATTATTTTTTTATTTAGACATTTTACAGTTTAAGTGCACTATATTAAATTGATAGTGCTATAAAACATTATTAGTATATGCATTAATGATAACAATACATTTGATCATTTTAATATCATTTAGTATTTAGAGATTTAATTCAAAAATGTGAATTCTAACATGGTTGATGAAAATTGATTATTTTTATGTATTTAATTAATTGCACTGAATTAACACATTGAATGCTTTGAATCATTATTATATGTATTTATAATGACAATTATACATCTGATTATTTTAATATTATTTCATATTTAGATGAGATGAGTTGTGTACCAAAACCAAAGTGTGAATTCTAACTTTTGAAATTATTGTTTATTTTTTAAATCCAAAATATTACTTTGATAATAACATTTTAAGATATTATTTAAATTTATATATATTTTTAGATATTATTATAATTTATTTAATTTACCATTAATTCATTGCACTTTGAATTAATTGAATTTACACATTAAACTGAAAATGATACAAAACATTACATGCATTTATGATAATTATAAATTTGATCAATATAATTTAATATTTAGATGAGTTGTGTACTAAAACCAAAGTGTGAATTTTTACATAACGTATAATATAGGCTAACATTCATGACATATAATAATAATAATAATAACCTAAAATGTTATTTTAATAATAATGGTAATAATAATATTTTCAAATGATATTTTAACTTTTACATTATTGTTTTAATATTTATGGTGGTGATTGTTGTTTTTATAATTCATGTCATTCTACCCTGTGAAATATTTGTTTATGAATAAAATCATCCATTTTGTTCAGTTAAATCTCACAATTCTGACCTTTTTCTTTGCAATTCTGGCTTTTTCTCGTAATTCTGACTTTTCTCACAATACTGACTTTTTTTCTCGCAATTTCGAGTTTATATCTCGCAATTCTGACTTTTTTTCTCGCAATTCTGACATAAATAACAAATAAATAAGGTGTGATAAAGAAATAAAGGCAGTGGCTTGAGCAAATAGGCAGTTAAATCACAGTGACTGATATGACAGTTAATCATGAGCCTGTAAGTGTGATAATCATGATGCGTACCTGTTTCTTGTTTGCGTTGTGTTCAGGTGAATGAGTTGGTGGACTGCAGAGACGTCAGTATCGGCGCCTGGTTCGAAGGCGTCATTGCTAAAGTCACTCCTGCCAGTAAAGGACAGAACAGGGTGGGCCGACCCAGCAAACGCACTAACGGCAAACTGGAGTCTGAGGCGAACGCCGACTCTACCAGCGCGCCGGAGAAAGGGTTAAACTCGGACAACAGCCAATCGACAACCTCCAAAACAGATTCAGCAAACAGCCGCCAGGACGTCTTGTACCACATTAAATATGAAGAGTAAGTGCATCATGGGAAGGAAGTCTCTTTATTTTCCCCCCTCTGGTCTGGATTTTAATTGGATTCTTACCGTGCGGTGGATTGGTATTGCTGTGATTTGCATGATGGGATGCGTTCTGAATGGGGTAAGTGTATCGCTTCCGAAAGCAAAGCAATGCATGCTGGGAAACCAAGCTGATCCAAGAACAGTGTTTGTTGAGGTTAGTAACAGGAACTAGTGCTCGGGTCACCTGGGTCTGATTCAGAGTGTGAACCAAGGTTATTTTCGTTAACATTATAACAGTTCTGTTTATTGAAATATAGCTAAAATAAAATATAAACTGCTTTAAAATCAGAAATAAACTGAAATAAACGTGAAAAAAAGCAAAATATTAAAGTCCCCCTTAAATCCAGCTTTTAATGTTGTTTATGTGTCTATGTGGTGTTTTTAATACGCTTTAACTCAAAGCATGTGTAAGTTCATAAGTCGACACCATTGCTGAGTATTTCCTCCTTAAAACTGCAGTGAACCAAAGACAGTCTCAAAAACACGCTTTGAAATCGCTGGTGTTTCTGACGTCACAAACTACCTTGTAACCAATCAGATCAACGTGTGATCGTCAACCAGTGGATCTCTGAGCTGAGTGAGTGAGTGGAGGCGGGGCTCAACACGGTTTGAAATCGCTGGTGTTTCTGACGGCGGATGTTGTCAGCATTACCGTCTCCGACAGACACACACTTCTCCGACAGACACACACTTCTAGTGTCTTCTTTGAAGAGAACTGTGGACTTTGTAAAGAAACCGCCGGCGTTTAAGAGATCAGACGCGCATCAAACCAAGTTGTTTCCAAATGCCATAAATTTGATTGCTTTGAGATATTAAGCCCAAACGTGATTTTATGACCTGTCAGATATACTTTATAATAGTCATCATGTCATAAAATGGTTTGTCTTAGGTTTTTAACATACATTTAAAAAAAAGTTTAATAATAGCATTGCTTATATATTTATTTAAATGTTAAAAACTTAAATACATGACATGACAACTTATTTTTGTAATATTTAAAATTAAATTAAAGTCTTAGTTTAAAAAAAAAAAGAATAAAACAAAAAATTTGTCGGTTTATTTAAATGTTGATAACTTAAAAAACATGTAAACTGACATCATCATATTTTTTATTTTGTCCCCACAACTACTTTTTTAATATTAATATTTAAAATTATTTGTCTTAGGGTTTTAACAAAAATATAAAAATGTATTTATTTAAATGTTAAAAACTTAAAAACATGAGACCATATTTTTATAATATTTAAAATGATCTAAAGTCTTAGTTTAAAAAAAAAAGAATAAAACTAATTTGAATAATAATAATATATTTGTTTGTTTATTTAAATGTTGATAACTTAAAAACATGTAAACTGACATAATTTTTTATTTTGTCTCCACAACAACTGTTTTTAATATATTAATGTTTCAATAAATGCATATTAAAATTAATATTTAAAATAGGTTTTTAGCATTTAAATGCTAAATAAAATAAAACATGTTTAAATAATATGATTTGATTATTTAAATGCTAAACTAAAAAAATGTGTGCAATGATATCATACATATATTTTTGTCTCCACAACAACTATATTAATATTTAAAATGATTTCTTGGGTTTTTTAAATAAAGAAATAAATAAAGCATGTTTAAATAATAACATCTGTTTGTTTGTTTAAATGTTAAAAACTTAAAAACATATATTTTTGTTCATTCATATTTTTTTATTTTTGTCCCCACAACAACTGTTGTGTTTTGTATATTAATATTTAAAATGATTAGTCTTTTTAGCATTTAAAAAAATTATAAATATTTAAACATGTTTATTTATCCCCACAGCAACTACTTAAGATTATTTATATTAATATCTAAAATTATTTATAAGGTTTTTAACATAAATAAATACATCATATTTAAATAATATTATTGTTTGTTTGTTTGTTTGTTTGTTTAAATGCTAAAAACCTCAAACCATGAACAAATCAATTCACAGTCAATTATATAAATCTGCTCACACTCGTAGTTTCTGTTAATAAGCAGAAGTTCCATTTATTTCTTTATAATAGCGTTCGCTGATGAATCATTCACAATAAGACAAGAAGCACATATGAAAAAGCTAGGCCATCATCATATTAGTAGAATATTGAATATGATTGTGTGTTTTTAATACATTAGATGTCTTAGATGAGTGGGTGTGTTCTGCGTTCAGATCCGGGTTTGTTGGACGGTGTGATTTGTTTGCTAGTTTTGTTGAAGATGCTGAAGAACTGGTTAAAAACAACACAAAGAAATGAAGAAGGTGCAACTCATAACTCAGCCATAACTCACTCATAACTCAGCCATAACTCACTCATAACTCAGCCATAACTCAGCCATAACTCAGCATAACTCAGCCATAACTCACTCATAACTCAGCCATAACTCAGCCATAACTCACTCATAACTCAGCCATAACTCAGCCATAACTCACTCATAACTCAGCCATAACTCACTCATAACTCAGCCATAACTCAGCCATAACTCACTCATAACTCAGCCATAACTCAGCCATAACTCAGCCATAACTCACTCATAACTCAGCCATAACTCACTCATAACTCAGCCATAACTCACTCATAACTCAGCCATATAATCATGCGTAGTTATGATCACAGAATGAATACACTCATCAACTTTTAAAAGGAAAGGAAAAACACTCCCTGCATCTGTAGGGCGGTCGAGCGATTACATCGATTATTAGCCTAAGTGCAATTAATGAATCGAATTAAACTCAAATGAATCGCACATTAATTTTGTCTGAGATGGATTTATTGTTGCTTGTTATTATATATTTGTATTTTAGGTCATTTTAAAGGCTGTTGTTCACTTGGATCTATTTTTAATCCGATTAATCGATGGAATAATCGGTAAAATACTCGATTACTAAAGTAATGGATATCTGCATATGGAAGTGTGTGATGTTGGATCAACGAATGTGTTTGTATGCCGTGATCAGGGTCCGAAATTAACACCCGCCAAGCGCCAAATGCGGGTAGATTTTCCGTTTGGCGAGTATATCTCAAAAGGCTATCCGCCACAGTGGCGGGTGAATGTTCATACCAAAATAATAAAATTGTCAGCGCGCACGCGCTCTTCTGCCTCCTAAGAACGAGCAGAGAGAGCGAGAGCGAGTGAGTGAGCCCCGGCCGCGCGCGCGCACTCACTATTCAGAGCGGACAAGCATCAAGCGTCCCCGTACTTTTTGACAAGGCAGGGCGGCCAGAGCTTCTTTGCAGCTCAAGTCGGCGGCGGTGTGTACGTACAGTTAACGCTCTACCTGTTGACGGTGCTGAGGAAAAAGGACATGTGAAGCTCCCACCACTGGAAGAAGCGGTCGCCGCCCATTTGTGTCCTGCTCATCAAAGCCGTGCAGAGCGTCTTCAGCACTCGCGGATCGTGCATACTCCGCCGCTGGCCAGGCTGCTTCTGCTTTACACACCATGCATGGCCGGTCTTTTCTCGATAAAATTTGTTTTCTCATAGCGTTTGCAACGCAATACTCGTTCCCTTATCTCTCAGGGAACCGAGGTTACGTAAGTAACTTAGCCGAGTACGTTCTGCCTTCCCTTGCACATGAGTCAGGAAACAAAACTGACAAAAAAAAAATACATTTGATTTCACCCCAATGATAGTAATATTTCATATATTTCTTTCATTTTGATCAATATATATATATATATATATATATATATATATATATAATTATTTTTTTTATTTTTTATTATACATTTCAAATTTTGCTCTGGACAATTTTTTTATGTTTGTATTCAACATAATATGCCTACCTTATTATCTCAATTAAAAGTACTGAAATGAATGTATGTGACAAAAAAAAAGGGCTGTTTATTATTTTGGCCGGTAAAAAATATGCTTGGCTGGTAGATTTTTTCATCTACCAGTCCCCGTGGCAGGTGAGCCAAAAAGTTAATTTCGGACCCTGGCCGTGATTGATGGAGCGCTCGCTGCACTGTTGTGATTGTGATATTAATGGGATTGATTATAATAGATATTGACAGATATAGTGTCATGAATCTTGAATCCTCCTTCTACTCGTCGTCTGTGAAATGATGCGTTGTTTCATCAGTCCTCGCTTCAGATTCTCACACACACACGCGGCTAGTGTGTGCCGACAGCAGATGTGTGTGTGTGTTCGTGCGATACGCCTGAAGCCTGTGACGATAAACACCATCACTTCATTCAGTGTTAAACACTGTCGGGACTCATCAGTTTTACACCGATGAACACATCAGATCATCATCAGGTCATCAGGTAAACAGGAAGCAGTAACGGTACATGATAAACAATAACTGATGATGATGATGATGATGATGATGATGAGCAGGACTGATGAATGTTATCAGTAGACTGAAGAAATCTGTTTATTTTCTGGAGTCCACGGGGTCAGACGAGCCCGAAGCTGAAGAAACGCCCTCATTAACACACACACACACACACACACACACATTAACGCACACTCACACTCACACACACACACATTAACACACACACACACACACACATTACACACACACACACACACGCACGTGTGTGTATGGTATTGATATTGATATTCAGAACATGAGCGTGTCGAGCATCAGAAGAGTGAGAGCGGATCCAGACAGACAGATGGACAGACAGAAACACACACACACACACACACACACACTGTTTCCAGTCTTAATCTTCATGTCTGCTGTTCGTCGTCTCTCATGTGATGGTGTTTTCAGAGCAGCATTAATAGAGTGTGTGTGTGTGTGTGTGTGTTTTCATCCATTGTTACGGCGCGTGAATGCGGTCAGCGCGTCAGTGCTTCTTCCAGATGTTTTCTGAAACTCCACTTTGTGTCGCTGCTCCTCAAAATGGCGTGTCGTAGGAGACGTGTGTGTTTCATCACTGATGTGACGTGTTTATCCTCAGGAGATTCGTGTTGTGGCGTGGGGATGAAAACGTTCAGAATAACTCGTTTGTGGTTTCTCAGCGGCCGATGTCGAGATCTAGAGATCAAGCGGCAGATTATAGGTGATCAAATTAGCCGAATAATGTCCATATTGCATAAGTTCACATGTTCACGGCTCTCTGATGTCAGTTCATGGTCACATGACATGCAGGTCTACAAATAAATATAGGTTTTCTTTTTTTTCTTTTTCTTTTTTTGGCGAGTGTTCAGTTTTTTATTTAAAAATGATTTTGATGTGCATTTTTATGATTTGATTTATTTTTAGCAAGTTTTATTTTGATTTATGTTTTAGAAATATTTATTTCAATTTGAATATGTATATGAATAAATTTTTTGTTTCTTATTTTTATTTATTTTTTACTTTTTGAGATTTTTACATTTTTTATTATTGTTTTTATATTATTATTTTAATTGAAATTTATTTTTAATTTTTTTAGCCAGTGTTTTATTTTGACTGCTTTAATTTTTATTTTAAATGTTTAGCAGGTGTTTTATTTTGATTCTTTTTTTTCTTTTTTTTTCTTCATAGATTCATATTAATTTGACATTTTTATGATATATGATTCAATTTATAAATGATCTTTTAATTTGATAATTTATATGAAATAATACATTTTAGTAGTTTTTATTTTATTTATTTTTTACATTTTTAATGATTTTTGATATTTAATATTTATATAATTTATTTTTAGTAAGTGTTTTATTTTGACTGTTTGCACTTAAAAAAAATTATATATAATTTTGTTATCTAATTAGCTTTTCGTTAGCTCAAGTTTGGGAAACCCTTCATTAAATAAATAATTCGCAGTTTTATCTTGTGACTCTCGTTATCTTGTTAAAAACAAGCCCGAACATGTCAACTTCTGACTCAGTGGGGTGAGTTTGGGGGCGGGGCTACCCGTTTGACTGACCAATGGCAGAAGAGGGCAGTGCTCAGGAAACCTGTTTGAAAACAGTCATTATTGCAGTTCTCAGTTTTGGTGAAGCACATGATGTTTCTCTCAGCCATCTGTGGTTCAGTCGCTAGTTAAACATGACGACTGGGTTCATTCGTTCGCTGATGACGCTGGTCTTGTTTCAGTTACCCGGAGAACGGCGTGGTGCCGATGAGCCCGGATGACGTGCGTCCACGGGCCAGAACTCTTCTGAGCTTCGACCAGCTCCAGGTGGGAGATGTGGTGATGGTCAACTATAACCTGGAGCTTCCCGAGGAGCGAGGCTTCTGGTACGACGCCGAGATCTTGACCCTGAACGCCGTCTCGCGCACCAACAAAGAGATCCACGTCAAGATCCTGCTGGGGTGAGCGCTCGCTTTCACTGCAATGCTCGATTCCAACATTCAGATCTGTGTTCTGATCCAGAGAGAGGCGTTGTCATGAAACAGCTTCACTAACCGTCTTCTCAACACACAGTATTTCTGTCTTACAATCATTCAGATTATCACAGAAGTTCTGGGATAAAAGATCATAGTTCAGATGTAAACACTGATGTGTACAGTAGAGCTCAGAATAGAGTAAATCACCTTTAGAAAGTAACTCAAACAAAGATTGTATCAATTACATCGTTACACCAGTAGGTGGAGACAAACGACTGAACACGTGTCTGTCATTGAATCATTCATTCAAGAGATCCGTTCAAAAACACTGATTCTTCCAGTAATTAATCAAGTGAAGTCATTGGTTTTTGAAATTAATTTGTTAATATTTAAATATATAAATTTAATAATATTAAATACATTTTAAATAAGTTTTTGAATTCAAATTATTACCACCATTTTTTATGTTAAATAAAAAAATTAGAAAACAGATTTTATGAAAAAATAGATAATATTATTGATACATTTGAAATAAATTACATTAAATAAATTTTTCAATTGATGTTCTTTTTTATTACTGAAAATGTATTTAATGAAGTGAAGTCTTTGAGTGAGTCATTGAATCATTTATTCAAGAGATTCGTTCAAAAATGCTGATTCATCCAGTAATGAAACAAGTGAAGTCTTTGAGTGAGTCACTGAATCATTTATTCAAGAGATTCATTCAAAAATGCTGATTCATCCAGTAATGAAACAAGTGAAGTCTTTGAGTGAGTCACTGAATCATTTATTCAAGAGATTCATTCAAAAATGCTGATTCATCCAGTAATGAAACAAGTGAAGTCTTTGAGTGAGTCACTGAATCATTTATTCAAGAGATTCATTCAAAAACACTGATTCATCCAGTAATGAAACAAGGAAAGTCTATATGAGTGAGTCATTGAATCATTTATTCAAGAGATTCATTCAAATACACTGATTCATCCAGTAATGAAACAAGGAAAGTCTATATGAGTGAGTCATTGAATCATTTATTCAAGAGATTCATTCAAAAACACTGATTCATCCAGTAATGAAACAAGGAAAGTCTATATGAGTGAGTCATTGAATCATTTATTCAAGAGATTCATTCAAATACACTGATTCATCCAGTAATGAAACAAGGAAAGTCTATATGAGTGAGTCATTGAATCATTTATTCAAGAGATTCATTCAAAAACACTGATTCATCCAGTAATGAAACAAGGAAAGTCTATATGAGTGAGTCATTGAATCATTTATTCAAGAGATTCATTCAAAAACACTGATTCATCCAGTAATGAAACAAGGAAAGTCTATATGAGTGAGTCATTGAATCATTTATTCAAGAGATTCATTCAAAAATGGGTTAGTCAGTTCGAATATTTTAAACTTGCACGTGAAAGGGTTAAAGAAAAGATTGAAAATAAATACTTGTGTGTGCTGTAAAGTGGTTAGAAAAAAATGTAATCGGAATCGGCTAAAATCGGTATCGGCAGGTCAAACTCAATGACAAATCGGAAATCGGAATCGGCCTAGAAAATGTAATCGGTGCATCTCTATAAGTGAGTCATTGATTCATATTATTGATACATTTTAAATAAATTATTACACTTTTATTACACGTAATTAATTAGATGTACTTTTTATTTACGGAACACCCCTTACCTGTCAGGGATCACTGTTGATCCCAGATTATTTTAGTTCAAAATATGTTTGAGCTTATACATCTCAATATTAATAACAGTCTGGTTAATTTTGAGTCTTGAACTATAAACTCTCAAGTGTTAGCTTTCTAAATGTATGTGTGTTATGTTTCTATTCAGAATTACTTATGAGCAGTAACCTTTTTATTTTGGGCATTTCATGTATGCAGCACTTGCCAAAATTGGGGGTGATGGGGAAGGGGTTAATTTAATATTGGAATCCAGAAAAATGAAAATGGAAAACATAGAATTTGGGTTCAAACCCTGGATTTAAAAGAGCCCTAGTGATTCACTGATAACACACACACACACACACACACACACACACAGATGATGTCACTGTAATCCCCTGCTGTGATTGGCTGTTTCAGAGGTCCGGGCGATGTGATTGGTGACTGTAAGCTGCAGTTTCTGGATGAGATTTACCGGATAGAGAAACCCGGAGCGCCAGCGCTGTCTTCGTCGGACGGCCCGTTCAAACGTACGTGTCACGAGTCACATGGGTATGGGGTGGATTAGGACTGGGCAAAAAAATGGATTTTTCACACAGTCGTTTTTTTTTTATGTGGTCGATTCAAAATTGATTCTCAAAGGCCACAAATTGATTTTTTTCCATATTTATTTATCACCCAAAAGCCAGTATTAGTTTTCCTCCACTGTTCAGGCTTGAACGTTACAGCTAATGCTGTGACGTTTGTTTTATCTTAAACATAAAACAACCTGATCCTGTTTGATCAAGACATGCGACTGTTCTGACTTTTCAGCATCAATTTTTTATCTTGCATCAAAATCCAGTCTGTTCACTGCATGCATTAGAAGTCTAGAGCTGGTTCTGTGTTAATGGACCCTAGTGCACCTAAAATAAACAGAGTTTAATATACAGGTTAATAATTAATAATATAGGTTTGTGGCTCTTAATTTCTTTTTATTAATTAACCACTTGTAAACTTATAATATTTTTTTTATTAAAGGAGTAGTTCACTTGCAAATGTAAATTAGCCCATGATTTACTCTCTCTCAAGCCATTCTAGGTGTGTATGACTTTCTTCTGTCAGACGAACACTAT
>NC_140231.1:36360900-36388400 GCF_951802725.1 Rutilus rutilus
ATGAGTCTGATCCACAACATACGGACAAACCACACACACACACACACACACACAGTCCCCCATCAGCACCAGCCTGACATTTGTATCACATGACCCCAACGGATGCGGGGTCATGTGACTCGATCATGTGTCCATCATGAACATCATCACATCTGGATCGACTGGGAATCCACCAGAAACACAAGCTCCTCAGAACCAGTGACTCCAGTGACTCCAGTGTTGCGTAAGAAGCGAGCGCTCCTCGTGAATCCTGTCAGAAACACGTCGCCTCATATTTCACCCCCAAAAACATCATGTTATGCACAAACAAACTATTATTTGCATAGTGACGCACAAACCCTTATTACCGTGTCCAGATGTTCTTATTTCTCATTAGTGACTCTAGTTAGATTCTATTGACTGTAAAACAGATTTTTTTGTTAATAAAACAAGCATTAGAGGCAGCGTATCGAATACAACGTGTAAATGCTTTTAATATGGATCGTTTTTATATGTACTTTTAATATTTTAAATGTATAAATACAATTGAATGAATAATATATCAGTTTTTGACATATTAATGGGGGTAAAATGTGTTTAAATTGAATGAAAATAATGTCACTGTTCAGGATATCTCGATGGTCGTACAAACCGGCTTCGTTTCCTCAATGCAAGTGTTTTTGAAGTGAATTATGGGCCGGATGTTGTTGACGGGTGTCATGAGAATGTGTGTGTCGCTGAGAGTCTGCTCGACCGGACGCTCGGTCAGCTGGTGTTCATCCGTTCGCCGCTCGTCGTTCGTTGCTTGGCCTGTTCGTCCTCTTTTTGTGGTGACGTCCTTTTCCTCAGAAGATTTCTGCTTTTGGTTTTCAGGAAATGTAAATGTAAAATGTTTAAAGATTATCCAGTCTCTTTGGTTTGGTCTGGTCTGTGATCCTCTCTTCTGCTCTGCTTTACTCTGTGGTGTTTTATGTTTTCTTGCACTTATTACTGAAGATCGGTTTGTGTTCCTCCCGTCATGTTCGGCGCACCGTTCGCTCCCTCAGTGTGGTAAACCCCAGCAGACACATCGCTTCCAATTGTGATTCCAAATTTTATACATGGTATAATACTTGTTATGTACTTATTAAATATTTTGATTCCAGAATCAATGTGTGATTTGTCTTTTTTAGTTCTGTTTCACACAGAGCAGAATCACATGATCACATCTAATGCTTTGATTCTTTCAAGGTTCTTATCAGGAAACATGAGGAAACTTTAACACAACAGCTGTACTGTCACGTTTGGTGGGGAAAGTGTGTTCATACCAGCAAACATGCTTATCTTACTTAAGTCCAAATATCTAAAAATTCTTAAATCAAGATGCATTTACTAGATGAGTAGATATTATGTCTTGTTTTCGGTGGAAAAAACCAAAATTAAGTGATTTGTTGCTTTAAAAAAGCAAAATTATTGACCAATGGGGAAAGAAAAATTATCTTAATTCAAGTAGAAATAAGTCAGAAGTTTGCTTTTTTTAAGCAACAAATCAATTTTGGTTTATTTACTCAGAAAACAAGACATATGCAAGCAAATGCATCTTGATTTAAGATTATTTTTATATTTGGACTAATAAGAAAAGCATTTTTGTTTCCAGAAATGACATCAACCACCATTTTTTTATTTCTCCATGACTTTTTTTTTTTTTTTTTTTTTTACACAAAAGCAGATTCTATACAACAGGTAATTTCTGAAATGATAACTGAGGTCACGTGACAGAAGCCATATTTTCAGTGCAGTATGAAGTGCACTAATACTCCACACTGAACCAGTGTTTCCTAACGCCTCGTGAACACTGGAGACATCTAGTGTTGACTGAGAGCATCGCATGCTGGTTGCGGTTGGTGACGTCACCTTATCTCGTTGCATAAAATCTTAAAGATATATATTTTTTCTTAAAGTAACAAAGCTTCTTTTGTTCACAAGAACACGTTCATTTTGTCTAGATGTAAAGTCTTGCTGTGATTTCCCATACTGTAAAAATCTCTCAAACTCATAAATAATAATAATAACAAATATCTTAAGGAGTATGATGTCATCTTGATTGGTTTGTCTTTTTACCTGTTTGTATCTTTTTCCTTTCATTTTCATTTTTCAATACAGTTTCTTTGCTATGAAACTTTAATTTCACCCCCAAAATCAATATAAAATGAAACTTTTTAATTGACAGGCTTAATAATCATGAAAATATCATTATAATCTTTATATTATTAATCTTAATTATTTCTTTTGATTTGTATGGTGCAAGGCATGTTGAAAAGATCGAACACACATGAACTTATGAAAGCTTGTTTTCTCCACCAAAGAAAGAAAAAAAATGTAATTGCGACTTTTGATCTCACAATTGTGGAAAAAAAAAAAACTCAAAATAGCATTTAAATCTCACAATTCAGACTTTTTCTCGCAATCCTGACTTTATTACTTGCAATTGAGAGTTTCTATCTCGCAATTCTGAGGGGAAAAAGTCAGAATTGTGAGATCAAAAGTCGTAAAATATCTTTTCAATGGTTTTATTCTGTGGCGAAAACAAGCTCCCACACAAAATCGTAAAGGAGTGGGAAGCTCCGTCTTTTCTTTTAGCCCGATCTTTAGGAGTCTTTAGGGTGTGTGTGGCGGAATACCACAATATTTATTGGTATTTTGCAGTGACATTGTCAGGCTTTTTTTATTTACAACTAAATAAGCTTTAGATTCCCTGCACAAAATATAACATCTGTGTAATATAACAATATAATATGTAACAATAAAGTTTATTGTGGCTTCATCAAAATAAAACGTTAAAAAGCAGAATAAAGCTGCTGCACATTCTTTGTACTTCATTTTCTAGGAGTGGAGTTTAAAACCTTGTTGTAAAGTGGTGAATGGTGATGGTGCACCGCCATCTTGCTTCGACGAAAGTGACTGATGTCGGAAACACGACTCGAAAATACGAACTTCCGAGATCGCTGAGCTGGAATTCGAGCTTCACCTGAAGATTGCAGAGTTTGTTCGCTGTTTAAGCTCCAGTTTGGTTTTCTGTCTTCTGGAATCTGAACCTTTACTCTGAAAGCTTTACTGAGAACAGTTGATTTTCTCAAACATTAGTTTGTCTTGAGGGAAGAGCGAGACAGAAAGTGTTTTAAGTCAAATAAAACTGGAAAATTCTGGAATATTCACACAGGTTCATGTTTCCAGCCTTGAGCACATGAAAAGATTTAGATTTCATTATTTTCCTTTCCTTCGTATTAAAACCTTGCTGTAACTCTGGTCCTCTAACTAACATGTATGAAGTTTTGATTATTTTTCAGCACACACTTACACACGCACGCGCGCGCGCACACACATGTAAACAGCGGTCTGTGATTCAGTGTCGCCGAGTCTCTCATCTCATTCTCTATCACACGCTTTTCGCGTAAATCTGACAGGGTTTCCCTCGTGAAAGCGGACAAACAACCGCGATTCGGCTTTTAACGGCGTTTTTCTGACAGATCGCTCCTCACTGGAACTATGATCTTCATCGGCCCCCGGGAGAAAGAGCGGCGGCTGCCCGGCTCAGGCGAGCCCTCACGGGTCTGAGAGTGAAATCGAGGCCGCTGGCGCTGAGGCCTAGTGCGGCCGGTTTAATGTTTCTCTCGACAATACAGGACAGCGCTCCGGTAATGCTGTAAAAACTCCTAAAACATTAAAGACTGGGAGATTAACACAATTTATAGCTGGTTGATGGACTTTAAATGAGTTTCAGCCGATTTGTTGATTTGTAGAAATTCATGGAAATGCACGAGTTTCAATTATAATTATTTATTAGAACATGCTTTATGCAGTACTTGCATCAAGAACTCATTTAACTGGAAGTATAGTAGTTTTTATTCTTTTAGTCCATATTCTCCTTATTTTAAGAAGTTTATTTATTTTTAATCAAAATAGGCTACATGTCTAATCAACTGAAGTAATAAAACTTCAAAAATGTGCTTTTTTGTTAACATTTATATTTATTATTTATTGAAATTAATTTTATGTCAGGGCCATATGACACATTTTCTGCATTATTTCCCCAAATCTATGTTTTTCTTCTCTCTTTTATTAATGATTTAATTACTTTTTAATAATCTAAAAGCATGTCTGATGGACTGAATTAATAACATTTCAATTTAATCTTTATCAACAGGGCCCATACAAATTCTGTTATTTCTTTTCCACAAATTCAGTTTTTCATTTTAATCTCTCCTGGGTTCCGTTTTAACGGTTTAATGTCTTTCGTCACACAGTCTCCGTCAGGAACAGCCATGGCTTCTTCATGTGATGCCAGATTGACATTGATTGACAGATGATGCTGGAGGCACCTGTGCAGGTGAGCATCACGGCAGGAGAATGAAGCTTCATTCGGACCCGAGCGAGAGCACACACACGTGTGAGGACATGAACCTGAACCACCGTTTGACCTTGACCTCCGCGGGCCTGGAGGGGGCGGAGCTCCTGTGCAACGGGTCGTCTGACCAATCAGGGCTTGAGAATTTCACGTCACACTGTGATAAAAGTGACCCGGTGACCTCTGACGACGACAGCAGGTCCAGTACGGGGGGAAACGGAGACGATTTTACGCCCGAGATCCAGCAGGCCTACAGAATATTTCAAAGCTTTCTTTCAGAGAAGCATAAATCCATAACGGCCCCGTTCTGGCATCCCGGGTCCCAGAGCCCTGATGCGGACATGAGCCTCAGAAAGATGCATGATAAATTTGTAAATCGCGAGTATGAATCCATCACTGCGTTCGTGGCCGATTTCAGACTGATGTTAGAGAACTGTTATCGCTTTCACGGAGTCGATCACTGGATCTCTAAACAGGCCCAGAAACTGGAGATTATTCTAGAGCAAAAGTTGACCCTGTTGTCCAGGTAATAATAACACGGCGCTGTTGAGATTCATTCATGTGACACAACAACGAGTTATGTTTAGGTTCCCTTCCGCATTCTTAGAATGTAGTTTAACAGAATGGATTAGTTACCAATTTAGATTGACATTAATTCTGGATGCAACAATGTACGTAAGAAAGAATGTAACAATTTTTAACGCATTTACTTTAGAATTTCTACATAAGAAAAAACATTTCTGAAGCATTTACTTTAGAATTTCTACATAAGAATGTAACAATTTCTGACGCATTTACTTTAGAATTTCTAATGTACATTAGAAATGAATTGTTTAAATTAATACATATTTAAATTACATTGTTTAAATTAATACATTTTTATCTAACTGATTGCATATGTACATTTCTGAAATGCATAACTTAGACAGTTCCCTCTGATAACAGATCACTGTAATATGGACTCATGCACTCTCTGTGAAGCTGCTTTGAAATTATGTGTATTGTTCAAATATACAAATATACAAACTGAAGCTTTGAGATTCACTCATGTCTTTCCCACACCAGGACGTTGCGTGAGAAAACCACGCTAGCCGTGACCTCCAGAGGTCGTTTCGGCACCGAGGATGAGAAAGCGCCGGTCGGCACGTCGTCCAGGCGGCGTTTGGTGCCACGAAACCTGGCGGCCATTACAGTGGGCGGCAGCGAGTCCATCATGGTGCAGGCGCTGAGACTGGAGGAGCTGCAGAGAGCCAAAGACCAGAAGAGGTGAACGCACACTTCCTGAGGAAAACACTTTCATTTGAACATATAGATCCACAGGGAATCACTTTCATTTGAACATATAGATCCATAGGGAATCACTTTCATTTGAACATATAGATCCACAGGGAATCACTTTCATTTGAACATATAGATCCACAGGGAATCACTTTCATTTGAACATATAGATCCACAGGGAATCACTTTCATTTGAACATATAAATCCACAGGGAATCACTTTCATTTGAACATATAGATCCATAGGAAATCACTTTTATTTGAACATATAGATCTACAGGGAATCACTTTCATTTGAACATATAGATCCATAGGAAATCACTTTTATTTGAACATATAGATCCACAGGGAATCACTTTCGAAATCACTTTCATTTGAACATATAGATCCATAGGGAATCACTTTTATTTGAACATATAGATCTACAGGGAATCACTTTCATTTGAACATATAGATCCATAGGAAATCACTTTTATTTGAACATATAGATCCACAGGGAATCACTTTCGAAATCACTTTCATTTGAACATATAGATCCATAGGAAATCACTTTTATTTGAACATATAGATCCACAGGGAATCACTTTCGAAATCACTTTCATTTGAACATATAGATCCATAGGAAATCACTTTCATTTGAACATATAGATCCATAGGGAATCACTTTCATTTGAACATAGATCCATAGGGAATCACTTTTATTTGAACATATAGATCCATAGGGAATCACTTTCGAAATCACTTTCATTTGAACATATAGATCCATAGGAAAACAATTTAATTTGAACATATAGATCCACAGGGAATCACTTTCATTTGAACATATAGATCCATAGGGAATCACTTTTATTTGAACATATAGATCCATAGGAAATCACTTTCATTTGAACATATAGATCCATAGGGAATCACTTTCATTTGAACATATAGATCCACAGGGAATCACTTTCATTTTAACCTATAGATCCACAGGGAATCACTTTTATTTGAACATATAGATCCATAGGAAATCACTTTCATTTGAACATATAGATCCATAGGGAATCACTTTCATTTGAACATATAGATCCACAGGGAATCACTTTTATTTGAACGTATGGATCCACAGGGAATCACTTTCATTTGAACCTATAGATCCACAGGGAATCACTTTTATTTCAACATATAGATCCATAGGAAATCACTTTCATTTGAACATATAGAGCATAGGAAATCACTTTCATTTGAACATATAGATCCATAGGGAATCACTTTCATTTGAACATATAGATCCATAGGAAATCACTTTAATTTGAACATATAGATCCACAGGGAATCACTTTCATTTGAACATATAGATCCATAGGAAATCACTTTCATTTGAGCATATAGAGCATAGGAAATCACTTTCATTTGAACATATAGATCCATAGGGAATCACTTTCATTTGAACATATAGATCCATAGGAAATCACTTTCATTTGAACATATAGATCCATAGGGAATCACTTTCATTTGAACATATAGATCCACAGGGAATCACTTTCATTTGAACATATAGATCCATAGGAAATTACTTTTATTTGAACATATAGATCCATAGGGAATCACTTTCGAAATCACTTTCATTTGAACATATAGATCCATAGGAAAACAGTTTAATTTGAACATATAGATCCACAGGGAATCACTTTCATTTGAACATATAAATCCATAGGGAATCACTTTTATTTGAACATAAAGATCCACTGGGAATCACTTTCATTTGAACATATAGATCCATAGGGAATCACTTTCATTTGAACATATAGATCCATAGGGAATCACTTTTATTTGAACATATAGATCCATAGGAAATCACTTTCATTTGAACATATAGATCCATAGGGAATCACTTTCATTTGAACATATAGATCCACAGGGAATCACTTTCATTTGAACATATAGATCCATAGGAAATCACTTTTATTTGAACATATAGATCCATAGGGAATCACTTTCAAAGTCACTTTCATTTGAACATATAGATCCATAGGAAAACAGTTTCATTTGAACATATAGATCCATAGGGAATCACTTTCATTTGAACATATAGATCCACAGGGAATCACTTTCATGTGAACATATAGATCCATAGGGAATCACTTTTATTTGAACATATAGATCCATAGGAAATCACTTTCATTTGAATATAGATCCATAGGGAATCACTTTCATTTGAACATAGATCCATAGGGAATCACTTTCATTTGAACATATAGATCCATAGGGAATCACTTTCATTTGAACATATAGATCCACAGGGAATCACTTTCATTTGAACATATAGATCCATAGGAAATCACTTTTATTTGAACATATAGATCCATAGGGAATCACTTTCGAAATCACTTTCATTTGAACATATAGATCCATAGGAAAACAGTTTAATTTGAACATATAGATCCACAGGGAATCACTTTCATTTGAACATATAAATCCATAGGGAATCACTTTTATTTGAACATAAAGATCCACTGGGAATCACTTTCATTTGAACATATAGATCCATAGGGAATCACTTTCATTTGAACATATAGATCCATAGGGAATCACTTTTATTTGAACATATAGATCCATAGGAAATCACTTTCATTTGAACATATAGATCCATAGGGAATCACTTTCATTTGAACATATAGATCCACAGGGAATCACTTTCATTTGAACATATAGATCCATAGGAAATCACTTTTATTTGAACATATAGATCCATAGGGAATCACTTTCGAAATCACTTTCATTTGAACATATAGATCCATAGGAAAACAGTTTAATTTGAACATATAGATCCATAGGGAATCACTTTCATTTGAACATATAAATCCATAGGGAATCACTTTTATTTGAACATAAAGATCCACTGGGAATCACTTTCATTTGAACATATAGATCCATAGGGAATCACTTTCATTTGAACATATAGATCCATAGGGAATCACTTTTATTTGAACATATAGATCCATAGGAAATCACTTTCATTTGAACATATAGATCCATAGGGAATCACTTTCATTTGAACATATAGATCCACAGGGAATCACTTTCATTTGAACATATAGATCCATAGGAAATCACTTTTATTTGAACATATAGATCCATAGGGAATCACTTTCAAAGTCACTTTCATTTGAACATATAGATCCATAGGAAAACAGTTTCATTTGAACATATAGATCCATAGGGAATCACTTTCATTTGAACATATAGATCCACAGGGAATCACTTTCATGTGAACATATAGATCCATAGGGAATCACTTTTATTTGAACATATAGATCCATAGGAAATCACTTTCATTTGAATATAGATCCATAGGGAATCACTTTCATTTGAACATAGATCCATAGGGAATCACTTTCATTTGAACATATAGATCCATAGGGAATCACTTTCATTTGAACATATAGATCCACAGGGAATCACTTTCATTTGAACATATAGATCCATAGGAAATCACTTTTATTTGAACATATAGATCCATAGGGAATCACTTTCGAAATCACTTTCATTTGAACATATAGATCCATAGGAAAACAGTTTAATTTGAACATATAGATCCACAGGGAATCACTTTCATTTGAACATATAAATCCATAGGGAATCACTTTTATTTGAACATAAAGATCCACTGGGAATCACTTTCATTTGAACATATAGATCCATAGGGAATCACTTTCATTTGAACATATAGATCCATAGGGAATCACTTTTATTTGAACATATAGATCCATAGGAAATCACTTTCATTTGAACATATAGATCCATAGGGAATCACTTTCATTTGAACATATAGATCCACAGGGAATCACTTTCATTTGAACATATAGATCCATAGGAAATCACTTTTATTTGAACATATAGATCCATAGGGAATCACTTTCGAAGTCACTTTCATTTGAACATATAGATCCATAGGAAAACAGTTTCATTTGAACAGATCCATAGGGAATCACTTTCATTTGAACATATAGATCCACAGGGAATCACTTTCATGTGAACATATAGATCCATAGGGAATCACTTTTATTTGAACATATAGATCCATAGGAAATCACTTTCATTTGAATATAGATCCATAGGGAATCACTTTCATTTGAACAGAGATCCATAGGGAATCACTTTCATTTGAACATATAGATCCATAGGGAATCACTTTCATTTGAACATATAGATCCACAGGGAATCACTTTCATTTGAACATATAGATCCATAGGAAATCACTTTTATTTGAACATATAGATCCATAGGAAAACAGTTTAATTTGAACATATAGATCCACAGGGAATCACTTTCATTTGAACATATAAATCCATAGGGAATCACTTTTATTTGAACATAAAGATCCACTGGGAATCACTTTCATTTGAACATATAGATCCATAGGGAATCACTTTCATTTGAACATATAGATCCATAGGGAATCACTTTTATTTGAACATATAGATCCATAGAAAATCACTTTCATTTGAACATATAGATCCATAGGGAATCACTTTCATTTGAACATATAGATCCACAGGGAATCACTTTCATTTGAACATATAGATCCATAGGAAATCACTTTTATTTGAACATATAGATCCATAGGGAATCACTTTCGAAGTCACTTTCATTTGAACATATAGATCCATAGGAAAACAGTTTCATTTGAACATATAGATCCATAGGGAATCACTTTCATTTGAACATATAGATCCACAGGGAATCACTTTCATGTGAACATATAGATCCATAGGGAATCACTTTTATTTGAACATATAGATCCATAGGAAATCACTTTCATTTGAATATAGATCCATAGGGAATCACTTTCATTTGAACATAGATCCATAGGGAATCACTTTCATTTGAACATATAGATCCACAGGGAATCACTTTCATTTGAACATATAGATCCATAGGGAATCACTTTCATTTGAACATATAGATCCATAGGAAAACACTTTCATTTGAACATTTAGAACCACAGGAAATCACTTTCATTTGAACATATAGATCCACAGGGAATCACTTTCATTTGAACATATAGATCCACAGGGAATCACTTTCATTTGAACATATAGATCCACAGGGAATCACTTTCATTTGAACATAGATCCATAGGGAATCACTTTCATTTGAACATATAGATCCACAGGGAATCACTTTCATTTGAACATATAGATCCATAGGGAATCACTTTCATTTGAACATATAGATCCATAGGAAAACACTTTCATTTGAACATTTAGAACCACAGGAAATCACTTTCATTTGAACATATAGATCCACAGGGAATCACTTTCATTTGAACATATAGATCCACAGGGAATCACTTTCATTTGAACATATAGATCCACAGGAAATCAGTTGCTGAATAATTTTTGGTTTGACTGTATATATTCCTCAAAATACAATGGTATATTCGGTATTATATTTCAGTCATAATTTCTTCAAGTTAAGCCATAGTTTTATTTCGGCAGTTTGCATTTCATGTTTGCATTTCGCACAGAACTCGTAGACTCCTAAATCTCTTACCGTAACCGTTGACCTTTGACCTCTAGGCAGCGTGAGCTGGAGCGTAAAGAAGCAGAGGAGGCGTCAGTGAAGGATCTGGAGGATTGGGAGAGTTCATTGCTCGCACTGGCGGAACCGTGGGCCGTTCGGACCATGTGGGAGCTTCCCGCCATCGGCCACTTCTTGTGTCTGGCTCAGAAAGCGCTCAACCTCCCCGAGATCGTCTTCTACGAGCTGGAGCGCTGCTTGCTAATGCCGCGCTGTAGCTCGTTCCTAGCTAAGGTCATGACCTCTCTGCTCCTTCACCCAAATAAAAGAGCGAACGCCCACCGCCGCCCACCGTTGCCGTACAGGAAGTGGGAGGCGGAGCTACGACGGCGGGTTCAGGACTGGTACCGTTCGCTCGCGAGGGCCGAGGACCAAACAGCTCGTGCCGAACTCCTAGGACTTTCCCATCAGTTCTTCTGGACGCTAGGAGACGCAAGTCCGCTAGAGGAGACGCCGTTCCACATGCTCACGTTTAAACAGCGCGTGTGGCTCCTCAAGGGCCTGTGCGATCACGTGTACGAGACGCAGAAAGACGTTCAGGTCGCGGTTCTCGCGCAGCCGATCCACGAGTGCCGCGAGTCCATCCTGGGCTACGACGCGCAGGAGAACGCGTACATACACTTCCCTCACTTCTGCGGCGCCGACCTGAGGATCTACCGCCAGAGTCCGTGTGTCGCGATGGAGTTTCCTCTTCCGCTGTTACACGTCAAGAGATCGCAGGAGGAACCGGAGGGGTCAGAGGTCAAGCTGGAAACACGTGAGTTTAATTGTTGCTATTGTTCGTTTTGTTTTTAATTGTTTATTATTATTATTATTATTATTATTATAACTTTTATTTTGGCGCTGCGCCACCTACTGGTCCGGAGATACGGAAAAATTATTAATATTTTTGTTTATAACTTTTGAACGGTTTGCCCAAAAATCATAAAAGTGGTTTCATTAGATTCAGGGCGGCATGTGGGATATCGTTTTATAACGCATTGGCATATTGATACAAAACTCAGGATGTTTTTTAGGAACAATGCCCTGAAGGTACTCGAAAAGTTTCAGGGCAGCGCCCCCTTGTGTTAATAAAAAAAAAAAAAGTATATTATAAGCAATATTACAACGCAGTGTATTTATAGGTTGTGAACCTTTTTGCTTACAATAGTTTTTTCTTTATTAACTCATTTTTGCAGTTGGTCTGCTGCTAATTTCACTGTTTGATTCTGTTGTGCTTGTCCCCGATAATTGCTGCTTGCAGCTATATTTATTAATAATTTTATTGAATTATTTAGTCATGGTAGTAAAGCTCATTTAATTTAGAATTTGCGTTTGAAATGAAGCTTGAGAACGATCTGCGTCTGTCGTAGATGTGATGAAGGAGCTGAACGCATGGAAGGAGGATTCGCTCGCCGACAGGGAGGATCTGGATCAGAAATGTTCCTCCAGCATCTTCTCATGGTCTCTGGACTCTGGAAGCGTTCGAGGAACGTTCACCGAGGAAGAACGGTTAAAAGACGAGGACGAGTGCGAGCCGAGCTTCGGAGTGGGAGAGAGCCGATATAAGGGAGTTTCACCCGCTCTGAATAGTCACAGAAGTCCTGAAAAAGATGTGAATCACATGACCAGTGAGGACCAATCGCAACGCCAGAAGAAGAAGAGACAGAAGAAGAAAGACATGAGGAAACCCAAACTGAGCTTGAAGAAGCGAACGGCTAAAAGCAGCCTGACGAGAGCGGCTACAACCGTGAAGAACAAAGACCGGAGGAAAAGACGGAAACTGGGTGAATAATACACACTTTCACTTCATGTTGACTAAATGAAACGGTAACACTTTACTATAAGGTTCATTAGTTAACTACCTTAGTTAACATGAACTAAGAATGAACAATACTTCTACCTCATTAATTAATCTTAGTAAATGTTGAAATTAATATTAACTAATACATTATTAAAATCAAAGGTTGTATTTGTTAGCATTAGTTAATGCACTGCGAACTAACATGAACAAACAATGAACAGCTGGATTTTATTAACTGACATTAACAAATATTAATAAATATTGTAACAAATGTGTTGCTCATTGTTAGTTTCTGTTAGTTAATACATTAAATAATGAACTTGTGTGAAATGTTTTAAAGGAGCCTTGTTAGTGCTTTTCTTGAGTTTACTTTTTGTTTTGTATGAGTATTGTTTATTATGGTTGTCTCTGTGTGAAACACATGAGCTGCCGTCTAGACCAGGTGTGTCTGGAAGAAGAGAGAGTGATGTCTCAGTGGGATTTACCTGGGTAAATACAGGATAAATGAATAAAACGTGGTGTTTCTCCGTCATCAGGAAACAGGGTTGATGGGAAACTGTTGTTGAGGAGACCAGCGGGATCTGCTCTTCTTCAAACCGGACCCTCGTTTCAGGTCAGCTGACTCACACACACACACACACACACACTGCACATAATGTCACCCTTTACGGGAAAACACTAATGATATATGAATATGAAAATCTTTATTTCGAACTGTTAAAAGAATATATTCCTCATTTGTGAGTCACTTTGTGACTGTTTTCAACACTGATAATAATCATAAATGTTTCTTGATCATCAAATCATCATATTAGAGTGATTTGTGAAGGATCATGTGACACTGAAGACTGGAGTAATGATGCTGAACATTCAGCTTTGATCACAGGAATAAATTACACTTTATTATATATTCACATAGAAAACAGATGATTTACACTGGAATAATATTTCACTGTTTTACTGCATTTCTGATCAAATAAATGGGCAGAAGAGACTCTTTCAGGAACATTTATATGTTTCAATAATAATAATTATAGGACTTTAAGCACTAATACTTAAAATATGTTGTTATTATTAATAATAATGACTTTAATAATAATGTTTCCTGAATAATAAAGTGTTTTCTATCCCCTTGCTCTGTCGTTTCCCCTCACCGTGTCGTTCCTGCAGTTGATCTGCTCCAGTCTGGACGATCTCAGAGTCCTGATCAGCAAAACTCAAGATCAACTACAACAACTGAACGGCGGCAAAAAGAGATCTGTTAGTAAGAGAGGGAACACACACACACACACTCACACACACACTCACACTCACACACACACTCACACACACACACACACTCACACACACACACACACACACACACATTCATACTCAATCACTATAACTGTGAAATTATATGAATTTGTCAAACCCAGAGTGTAATACAGCAACAGAGCAACTGTAGAAACTTGTAAACGTGTGTGTGTGTGTGTCTTTATTCCAGGACCGACGGCCGAACAGAAGAGCCGCTGTGAAGGAGTTACACATCACACTAATCCGGCTGCTAAACGAGCTGTTGCCATGGGAACCCAAACTCGTCAAGGCCTTCCAGAGGAACAGGTCAACATCTCAGTCTCAGTCTCAGTCTCAGTCTGCAGGAAACATCAGTCATAGTGTGAACAGTGAAATACATGGACTCGCACGTTCATGTGGAATATAGATGGGAAATTCTGAATCTGTGCGATCACGTCGAGCCGCTATTACAGTGTGAGAATCTCGACGCTGGTGTTGCAGACTTCGGCATTTCACTCACTAGATTTTTTGTTTTTCTTCTGCGAGTTGATTTTGACTCGCGTTTCCATTGTAATGCGCAGCGGCTGACACACTTCACTGCATGTGTTCTCTCTCTTCCTCAAGGCGATGTTTTCCTGGGAACAGAGCTCTGTGAATTCACCCCTGTCCTTGTCCTCCACAGAGCGCGCTTGAAAAAGGAGTGTGACGACTTCAAGAAACACCCCGAGTATGAGAGCTTCATCAGGGAGCGGGTGGAGACGAGTGTGTGTAGAGACGGCATGTTGTCCACAGAGACGCCGAGAGAAGTGCCGGAGGGGGACGTCAGAGCTGTGAAGGATGGTTCTGAGGGAGCAGGTGAGCCATTAGAAAGAGGCTGATTTAACCTCTATAACTTTAGTTAGTGTGTAATGCTGCTGTTTGAGCATAAACAACATCTCCAGGTTACGACGCTCAGAGTTCAGAGCAAAGGGAGAGATTTTATTTTGCAGAAATCACTTTTTAAGGACTACAACAAACAGCATAAACCATAAACAAGTTTACCCCCAGGAACACGATTTATAGATTATCATGACAGAATATGCTAAGATAGTTTACTCCACATCAGCTACATAAATTCAAATCAACTAAACATTCAGAGATGTCCTGTTGCTTCTACATGTTGGCACTTCTTCTTGAGTCTCTCCGTCTTTGTCTGACTCCGGTTTGAACATAAAAGACTAAAAGTTTTTGAAATGTTCAGTGCGTGTGTGTGTGAGGTTATTGGAGCTGCTGACACACACACACAAGCTCTTGAAGCTCCGCCCCCTGCGCCGGGAGCAGCAGCTCATTTGCATTTAAAGGGACAGACACAAAAACGGCACGTTAAAAATAGTGTAAAAACAGCTAAAACTTCACACACACACTCTTGGGACATCAGAGACTTATTTTACATCTTGTGCTTGAATTTGACTTTTTGAAATGTAGGTCCTGGAAAACTCTTAAAAACAACCATTTTTATGAAGACGTTCTTGAAAAGTGCTTGAATTATTTAAAGACAATATATGGGGAATTTATTTTTAATTTTATTGATAAAACAATGTTTTCACACAAAATTAAAGCTGCAGTCCGTCTGATATAGAGGCGTTTCTCATGGCTATGAGTGTGATATTGCTCATATAAATATCCAAGTATATGATACAGCTTTCATTCTTCAGCTCAATCATATATTCATGAGGGGAAAGTCAGTTTAAATAAGGAAAGCGATATCTTTGTCACAGTGTCCTTTCAGTGGTTAAAGTTACCGGAGTCTCATTGCATGTGCTGCACTTTATTTGTACCATTTTGTTTTATTAGTTTCTTTTTATTCATCTATTTACCTTTTTTAGAATTTAAATTACACTGTTGCTTTGATATAGATGTGATATGCCGGGTTCGTACAAGGTGCTTAAAGTACTTGAATTTGACTTTTTGAAGTTTAAGTCCGGGAAAACCCTTGAAAACAGCCATATTTACGAAGAGGTACTTGAAAAGTGTTTGAGTTATTTAAATACAATATATATGAAATAAAAAAAATTCAAATAAACACAAATACAATCTTTTCAGGCAAAATTAACACTGCAGGTCGTCTGATAAACGCCCATCAAAACTTTTTGTCGATACAAATTACGCCAACATTATAATATGAAATATTATTTATTGAACAATAATAGCCATTATAAACTTTGTATTTAATATACATTATTAAATATGTTTCATTTTGAATACCTTATATCTGTAATTTGAGCTTTAAAAATCCTTTAAAAAAATACTAAAGTGCTTGAAAAGTCCTGGAATTTAATTTGACAGTATCTGTACGATCCCTGGATATTTGTTTGGACTGATCCATGCTTTCTTTTTGCAGAGAGTGTAAATCATCTAGGAAATCACGAATCAAGATGCCAAGTTGACAGACCTGAAATTGTCATGCAGTCGTCAGATTCTGGACCCTTCACGCGCAGTTCAAGACGTCGCCAAAGCGGTGCGATCAGTGATGAACTGAGCCTGTGCAAAAGAGGCAAAATAGACCCAGAGAGCTCTTTAACATCTGAAGTTAATGTGGAAGTTGCATCCAGGGAACAAGCAACAGGGATCCCACGAGTGTTAGCGTTGCCTCAGCCTTTGAGCAGCTTTCAGGGTTCTTGCAAACCCATCCAGGCACTACTGGCCAAGAGTGTTGGAAACAAAGTGACCTTAATCAGTCATCCTAAGGCTGCAGTGATGGCTCAGATTCTGCGGGATAATAACAAGACTTCTGTAGCTCAACCGCCTGTCCGATTACAAACTACCTGTTCGCCAACTGAACCTGAAACAACATCCACAACTGAAAGCACTGATCAGGTTGTGTACAAGACGGCGGGTGGCGTCGGGCTTCTCAGGAAAGGAATCACTTCTGCGCAGACAATATTGGATCAAAAATCAATGCAACAAGTTGTTATACTGCCTTCAAATCTACTGATTCAAAGCACTGAGAATAAGGCCTCCGCATCGCTCCCTAAGACCGCAACGTACTTGTCCAACGCTTCGGGCTTCACCATACCGGAAAACAGGGTTCCTGTTCAGCAAGTGGCACCATTAAAAGACACCAGCACTGCCAGAACACCGTCTGCTGTAGTTACTCCCAATTTAAGGACTTTAAAGAGCGTTTCTGGAGGTTCTGCCATGCCTAAAAAGACTCCTGAGCCAAAGGTGGTTGTGAATAAATCAGCTAGTCCGACCAAACCTGACGCTAAACAGGAGCTCCGGACAGTGTGCATTAGAGACTCGCAGTCTATCCTTGTCACTACCAGAGGAGGGAACACTGGGGTGGTAAAGGTTCAGACGTCTGAGAGTGGAACGGGGGCATTGCCTCCAAGTCCTGTTTTTACCATATCTCCACAACTCCAAGCCTTTCTCGTGTCGAAGTCTTCCACGTCCACTACACAAGCGGTTTCGGCCACCGCTTCTGCTAATTCTTTATTTGGAGTCACTCCTCAGTCACTCTCAAAGAGAGTCGGCTCATCGACTTTCGTGCCCGGAACTGTCCCTCAATCAACTCTGAATCAGAATAGCAATGACTTGGCCAAAACATCAATCCCTGGTAAATCTGCACTCCTGTCCACGAGCCAAGACAGTCATGGTGTCTGTATAACTGCTAAAGACATCCAAGGCTTTCCGGAGAATACAGTCTCCGAATGTGGAACGAAACCCCTACAAAAGAGGCCTCTACCGGGAAGCAGAACTGCTTTCCAAAAGGTCTTCCTCGTCTCGCCTTCACCTAATATCCCTTCGCCAGCATCAAAGGCCAGCGCTACTACAGCAACCTGTACTTTGCCAGGGTCAAGAGTCATGTTTATAAGTAACTCAGCACTTACCGTTCCAAAAGAGGCGTCATCTTCAGACGTCAACATATCCTCTACTAGTACACCAGCGTTGAAGGTCATTCCCAAGTTGGGGACAACTTTATCCTGCACTTCTTCCGGTACAAGCATCCAGAGCATCGGTGTCCCAGGGTTAATGTCAAGAATACTCAAGAATATGCCGTCAGCAACCGAAGCCTCTGGGAAAACTACACCTGTGATCGTCTCCAGAGTTCCTGCGACGTCTACTTCAAGTGGACTTCAGATTGGTCAAAAGACATGTTTGGTTGCAAGCAGAAATCCGTCAGAAAGTTCTCTGAAAGTACCTGGGACTGTTGATGGGAAAACGCTCACATTTTCAACGCTAGGCACCGGCCACATGGCTTCTTCCGCACTTTTATCAGTTGTAAAACCGGATGTACCTTCATCAATTTCAACATTAAATGCTCTTCCCTGTAAACCGACTATATCTTCCTCTTATTCAGGAAGCCTTTTTAACAAACGCACTACGTTACCGGTTGATGTGAACACTGACAAGACACCAATGATCACATCCCTTTGCACTTCACGCTCACTGGTTAAAACAACTTCTTCTGGAGTATCCAGTCCTCTTGCATTGAGTTCATTGAGTCCAGTGGTCATGACCTCTGGGCTACGACCTCCGACCTCTACCGCCAAGAGTGTCCAGGAGAAAATAGTGATTAATACCACTGCCCCACTTGCCCCTGGAACTCAGCTCCTGATCAATAACACCAGATTTGTTGTACCTTCTCAAGGCCTTGCACCAGGGAGCCATGTTCTGCTCATCAACTCTTGTCCTGGAGGATTGCAAGGCTTAAGTTCTGCTTCCCCTGTTCCTCAAGGTCCAAACACTTCAACCCCTATTACCGTTCCTTCAGTTGTGCAAGGTATGAGATTGGTGACACCAGTCAGGCTACCCTCACCAAAAGTTGGACTTTCAGATCGAGTCAATCAACAACTGAGCACAAGAACGCCAATGAGTGTGTCTGGTCTCTCACAAGCTCTACGCTCTGGTGTATCATCAGACATTGTGAGACTTCCAATCTTTCAAACCTCAGTTACACCATCACAAGGTATAAAAGAAACCTCTCCTCTTCAAGGAGGTTTACTAAGCACACCTTCTCCGATGCTCTTGCAAGGAAGACCATCCCAAAACCAAGCGGTACCCCCGATAAAAACTTCAATTGCACATCATTCACCAATGGTAACCGTTCCACCCATTAACAGCACGATATCACGGATGCAGAAACTTCCAGTTGCAATGGTTCCACCGATCGGTGGTGCAACCAACGCCAGTCCAGCCACTCCTATTGCAAGTGTTCCTCCGTATATGAACTCGGTGATAATGACACCTATCAGACCTGGGACAGTCGGAAAACCTGCTCTTTCACCCCATCCACTACAAGGTCAAAACATGGTTCCCAGCCCTAGTAAACTGCTGTTGAGTCCAGATGGTGCCATTTTAAATATAGTTCAAGCTTCAAGCATACAAGTGTTGGCAAAGCCGATGGTTAGTTCCTCCTCAAGTAGTGTTACTGTACCTACTTTAAACACAAATGATCCAATGAGAAAACCAGATTCCTTGGAGAGATCGAATCACTGAAATCTCTCTGGAGGTCATCTGTTGTTTCCCGATGAGCAAAAAATGCTTTTCTTCCTTAGTATTTTTGTCAAAACAAGCAAAATTATCTGCCAATGGGTTCAGAAAAATAATCTTGTTTCTGTTTTAATTAAGATAATTTTTCTTTAACTTTAAATAAAGCCCATTGGCAGATAATTTTGCTTGTTTTGAGCAACAACTCACTTAATTTTGAATTATTTCCCCAGAAAACAAGACACAATATCTTATGGCATCTAGTAAATGCATCTTGATTTAAGAAGTTGGACTGGAATACTAAGAAAAGCATTTTTTGCAGTGTGGTCTCGAATAAGTTGGGATTGTGCCGGCTTCCCTTTGCTTCCTTTTCTCCCGATGTTGGAGGTTAAACTAAATTAATATTTTGTGCATTTTGCCCTTTACTATACATATTGAGGGAAAATTGGTTATCCTTAGAGTTGGTTTCACCAAGAGAAATTTGGAGATTTCGAATGGCCAGTAATGTACATACCAGTATTTGTTTGGCTGACTCTTTTCTACTCCATTTGTATGCAAAGGTTTGAATGTTTTGTAGCATTTTCCATTAAATGATTAATATTACTCTGTAGAACAGTCTTCAGTCTCTTTAAGAGTATGTCTGGCAGGAGTAGTACATTCAGGCGTAGGATGAGTACTATCAGATGATATCAGTTTGGTTTTGTGTTTCCTCTATATTCATGACAATAAACTTGGCATATATTTATGACTGAAGTAAAAGCATTGGTGTGCTGTGCCCGTCCTTTGAGTTCATTAAACCAATTAGATCAATTAGAACTGTTTTTATTTCATATTTAGTTCTGGGCGACGATTAATCGCATCCAAAATCAACGTTTTTGTTTACATAATACATGTGTGTGTACCTTGTATAATTATTTTGTATATATAAATACACACACACACATGTATATATTTAAAAAAAATTATTTATTTATATATATTATTAATATATAGAGAGTATTTACATGCAAATATTTCTTAAACTTTGGTTTTGGATGCGATTAATCGTTGCCCAGCACTATAATTTTAGTTTTATGATTTAGTTAATTAGCTTTTCATCATGTAGTTCCTTTATGATAACAGATTTTTTTACTTGGGAAAACAAATGCATGAAAACAAATGCAGTCTTTGTGCTTTAAGAAACCTATGGAGTGCCACAGGGATCTGTGTTAGGCCCTCTGTTATTCTCAGTATATATGATGCCACTTGGAAATATTATAAGGAAACATGGAATTAGTTTCCATTGTTATGCTGATGACACTCAAATATATATTTCATCACGGCCGGATGAAAACGCTAATTTATCCAAATTGACAGAGTGTGTTAAAGATATAAAAGATTGGATGACGTGCAATTTTCTTTTATTAAAGGGATAGTTCACTTTGAAATTAATTTTTGATATGTTTTAGCTTACCTCAAGGGCATCCAAGATGTAGGTGTCTTTTTTTCTGCAGTAGTTTCAATTTTGATATTTTTAGGTCAAACCGTTCTTGTCTGTCAGTCATATAATGCAGGTCGATGGTCACTGTCTCAAAACACAAGCACAGAGTCCAAATTAAAACAATTCCCCATCGTCCAAATGAAACAATTCCCCATCATAAGTACACATTGATGGCCTAAGACACGAAACGAGCGGTTTGTGTGAGAAAACGAACAGTATTTATATCGTTGTTATCTCTTGAACACAGCACACGTCCAAATGATCTGACGGCGCGGGCGAGTATAGATATATACACTAGATGTCGCCTTCGCTACTGCAGTACATTGGAACGAAACCGTAGCCAAGGCGACATCTATGTATATTTCTATACCCGCCCGCGCCGTCAGATCATTTGGACGTGTGCTGTTTTCAAGAGATAACAACGATATAAATACTGTTCGTTTTCTCACACAAACCGCTCATTTCGTGTCTTAGGCCATCAATGTGTACTTACGATGGGGAATTGTTTCATTTGGACGATGGGGAATTGTTTTAATTTGGACTCTGTGCTTGTGTTTTGAGACAGTGACCACAGACCTGCATTATATGACTGACAGACAAGAACGGTTTGACCTAAAAATATCAAAATTGAAACTACTGCGGAAACAAAGACACCTACATCTTGGATGCCCTTGAGGTAAGCTAAAACATATCAAAAATTAATTTCAAAGTGAACTATCCCTTTAAATCCAGACAAAACAGAGGTACTACTTATCGGTTCAAAAAACCACCCACAAAACCTCTCGCAATACAACTTTAATATAGTAGGATGTCCTGTTACTTCATCCTCTACAGTAAAAGACCTGGGTGTTATACTCGACTGCAACCTGTCTTTCAAAAATCATATTTCATATGTTACAAAAACAGCCTTTTTCCACCTTAGAAACATTGCTAAGCTACGTAATATGCTATCAGTTTCTGATGCAGAAAAGTTAGTTCATGCATTCATGACCTCGAGACTAGATTACTGTAATGCTTTATTAGCTGGTTGTCCTGCATCCTCAATAAACAAGCTACAGTTAGTCCAAAATGCCGCCGCTAGAGTTCTTACTAGATCAAGAAAATATGATCATATAACACCGATTTTATCATCACTGCATTGGTTACCTATAAAGTCCCGTATTAATTACAAGGTATTGCTACTGACTTATAAAGCCCTAAACGGCTTAGCTCCAGTCTATTTAACGGATCTTCTATCGCCCTATAATCCATCGCGCTCTTTCTTCTTCTTCTTTTTCTTTCGGCTGCTCCCATTAGGGGTCGCCACAGCGGATCATCCATCTCCATACCACCCTGTCCTCTACATCTGCCTCTTTTACCCCAACTACCTGCATGTCTTCCCTCACCACATCCAGTTGGGGATATTTAATTTGATTTTATCAATCAATAAATTCCACTAGAAACAAACCTTGTTGTATTATTTTAATTTAATACTGTGAAGCTGCTTCGATACAATCTGTATTGTGAAAAGCGCTATACAAATATACTTGACTTGACTTGAGTCTTTTATTCTGAACAGCGATGCCCGTTCACTGCAAGCGCCGCATCTCTTCATGGAAACTTCATGCATATGTTTGAAAAAGATTATAGTTTATAAAGTAAATCATCAGTAACGTGAATGTGTGCAGAAATAAACATGCGAAATCTGGCATTTAAAACATTTATACCTTGAACTAAACTAGAACTTTATTTAAATGTTTCTTAAACTCGTTAGCGTTAAGTCTGACCCTTGATATTCTGTTAAAAGGCTTTAGTGTGTGAGACTCTTCAGTCCTCAGGTGTGGTGTGCCTCCTCAGGAGAGATGCTTTACTCCGGTCCATCCGGCTCAGCGCTTGACTTCTTCATGGTGAGTAAGGAGGAGGAGACGGTCCTGAGACGATCTTCTCATAGGCTGGAGGAGCGTTGGGAATCTGGAGGACAGGAGAGACATCATCATCATCATCTGTAAGTAGACTAACCTGAGGAAGAGCGACTGCAGGAAACCACTAACCCTCATCAGAAGCTTTTGTCCAAAGTGACTCGCAGTACAAATGAGGTGATGCTTCAACTCTTCACTTTCCCTCGAAGAGCCTTTCAGTGATCAGTTCCTAAACTACCCTTTTCTTACCTTGAGGATCATCTGAATAAAGTTTCCACTGTCTATTTCCCACTATATCTGTTGTTTCAGAAAATGATCATTCACTGAAGAGAGAACCAGCAGCTCAAATCACACACACACATACATATACACACTCACACACATATACACACTCACACACACATACACATACATATACACACTCACACACGCACATACATATACACACTCACACACATATACACACTCACACACACATACACATACATATACACACTCACACACGCACATACATATACACACTCACACACATGCACATACATATACACACTCACGCACATACATATACACACTCACACACATACATATACACACTCACGCACATACATATACACACTCACACACTCACGCACATACATATACACACTCACACACATACATATACACACTCACGCACATACATATACACACTCACACACATACATATACACACTCACGCACATACATATACACACTCACACACTCACGCACATACATATACACACTCACGCACATACATATACACACTCACGCACATACATATACACACTCACGCACATGCACATACATATACACACTCACACACATACATATACACACTCACGCACATACATATACACACTCACGCACATACATATACACACTCACACACTCACGCACATACATATACACACTCACGCACATGCACATACATATACACACTCACGCACATAAATATACACACTCACACACTCACGCACATACATATACACACTCACGCACATACATATACATATACACACTCACACACATGCACATACATATACACACTCACACACATACATATACATATACACACTCACACACACGCACATACATATACACACTCACACACACGCACATACATATACACACTCACACACACGCACATACATATACACACTCACGCACATACATATACATATACACACTCACACACACGCACATACATATACACACTCACACACACGCACATACATATACACACTCACACACACGCACATACATATACACACTCACGCACATACATATACATATACACACTCACACACACGCACATACATATACACACTCACGCACATACATATACACACACACACACACACGCACATACATATACACACTCACACACTCACGCACATACATATACACACTCACACACATGCACATACATATACACTCACACACATGCACATACATATACACACTCACACACACATATACACACTCACGCACACATGCACATACATATACACATTCACACACACATGCACATACTTATACACACTCACACACACATATACACACTCACGCACACATGCACATACATATACATATACACACTCACGCACATACATATACATATACACACTCACACACACGCACATACATATACACTCACACACATGCACATACATATACACTCACACACATGCACATACATATACATATACACATTCACACACACATGCACATACTTATACACACTCACACACACACATACACACTCACACACACATGCACATACATATACATATACACACTCACGCACATACATATACATATACACACTCACACACACGCACATACATATACACACTCACGCACATACATATACATATACACACTCACGCACATACATATACATATACACACTCACACACATGCACATACATATACACACTCACGCACATACATATACATATACACACTCACACACACATACACATACATACACTCACACACGCACATACATATACACACTCACACACGCACATACATATACACACTCACACACACATGCACACACACTCACACACACACTCACACACACATGCACACACACTCGCACACATATGCACATACATATACACACTCACACACACATGCTCACACACATATGCACATGCACATACACATACACACTCACACTCACACACACACACACACACACGCACATACATATACACATTCACACACACATGCACATACATATACACACTCACACACACATGCACATACACATACACACTCACACACACACACACGCACATACATATACACATTCACACACACATGCACATACTTATACACACTCACACACACATGCACATACATATACACATTCACACTCGCACATACATATACACACTCACACACACATGCACATACATATACACACTCACACACATGCACATACATATACACACTCACACACACATGCACACACACTCACACACACACTCACACACACATGCACATACATATACACACTCACACACACATGCTCACACACATATGCACATACATATATACACACACACATGCACATACATATACACACTCACACACACATATACACACTCACATACACATGCACATACACATACACACTCACACACACACACACGCACATACATATACACATTCACACACACATGCACATACATATACACACTCACACACACATGCTCACACACATATGCACATACATACACACACACATGCACATACATATACACACTCACACACACATATACACACTCACATACACATGCACATACACATACACACTCACACACACACACACGCACATACATATACACATTCACACACACATGCACATACATATACACACTCACACACACATGCTCACACACATATGCACATACATATATACACACACACATGCACATACATATACACACTCACACACACATATACACATGAACATACACATGAACATACACATACACACTCACACACACACACACGCACATACATATACACATTCACACACACATGCACATACATATACACACTCACACACACATGCTCACACACATATGCACATACATATATTCACACACACATGCACATACATATACACACTCACACACACATATACACACTCACACACACATATACACACTCACACACACATATACACACTCACATACACATGAACATACACATACACACTCACACACACACACACACACACGCACATACATATACACATTCACACACACATGCACATACATATACACACTCACACACACATGCTCACACACATATGCACATACATATACACACTCACACACACATATACACACTCACATACACATGCACATACACACTCACACACACACACACGCACATACATATACACATTCACACACACATGCACATACATATACACACTCACACACACATGCTCACACACATATGCACATACATACACACACACATGCACATACATATACACACTCACACACACATATACACACTCACATACACATGCACATACACATACACACTCACACACACACACACGCACATACATATACACATTCACACACACATGCACATACATATACACACTCACACACACATGCTCACACACATATGCACATACATATATACACACACACATGCACATACATATACACACTCACACACACATATACACACTCACATACACATGCACATACACATACACACTCACACACACACACACGCACATACATATACACATTCACACACACATGCACATACATATACACACTCACACACACATGCTCACACACATATGCACATACATATATACACACACACATGCACATACATATACACACTCACACACACATATACACACTCACATACACATGCACATACACACTCACACACACACACACGCACATACATATACACATTCACACACACACGCACATACATATACACATTCACACACACATGCACATACATATACACATTCACACACACACGCACATACATATACACATTCACACACACATGCACATACATATACACACTCACACACACATGCACATACATATACACACTCGCACACATGCACACACACACACTCACACACACATGCACACACACACATGCACATACATATACACACTCACACACACATGCACACACACACACTCACACACACATGCACACACACTCGCACACATATGCACATACATATACACACTCACACACACATGCTCACACACATATGCACATACATATATACACACACACATGCACATACATATACACACTCACACACACATATACACACTCATACACATA
>NC_140231.1:36390900-36413400 GCF_951802725.1 Rutilus rutilus
CACACACACACACACACACACGTTAGATGAAGTATATCTGTAGTTTCCTGCTCATGTGTGTGTGTGTCTTCTCTCACTCTTCAGCTCTGATGAATCCTGCTCCTCTTCTGCTGGAGAAATGAACACTGAATTCTCCTCGAGACACTGAGCCTGATCCACCGTACGACATGATCACCAAACCTCTGAAGAATGATGATCATAAACACTGAGATATGACCAACACTGCAGTCCTTCATCATATCATCAGGATAGTGTGAGATATGATTCATAAACACAGAGATCAGTCTCAGGAACACCAGGTCTAATTCACCCCAACATTCTAAAGAATTATATGTTGTCTGACAATAAAGCATGTTTACATTTACATTCATAAATATGTTATTATGTCATAATTACATTTGACCTCCATATTCTCATTACTGATGTTTTACTTTCAAATTGTATTCTTGATTGGCATTTGATTCTCATTACAGTAATAGTTATTTTTTGCTGTATATTTTACAAATATATTTTGATGATAAATTTAAGTACGTACGTTACAATTTATATAACATATGTTTTACATTACAGTAATGAAAAAATAATTTAATTGTCATGACAATAATGCAAACAATGTCACAATGTAAAACATTCTTTATGGTCCTTATAGGTCACATTTTTTTAAATGCAAAATATATTTTCTTATTCCTTTTAAATTTGAGGTGTATTATAACCTGGACATGTTATTAAGAAGTTTTTTTTATATTAAAATTACATAACGTAAATCTGACAGAATAAACATTCAGTGAAAAGAAACATCTGAATTGAATGAAATGAACTGTCTTCGCAGCAAACGCACCTAACCCTAATAACCCTAACCCTAACCCTAACCCTAACCCTTACCCTAACCCTAACCCTTACAGAGTTGGTGATTTAAGAATCTATAGATATTTGGACTGGAAACCAGACAGAAATGCTCAGTAAGAAAAGCACACACACACACACACACACACACACACACACACACACACACACACACACACAGTGCAAAACATGCTTTTCTTACTTAGTATTTCTGTCTGGTTTCCAGTCCAGATATCTACAGATTCTTAAATCAAGATGCATTCACTATACAAGTAAAATGACACAAGAAATTCTGTCTTGTTTCCCTGATAAATAAATAAATCAATTACATTTTTTTTTGCTTAAAACAAGAAAAATGATCTGCCAATGGAGTCAGAAAAATAATCTTGGTTTCCATTTGAATAAAGTTTTTTTTTTTCACCTTATTGGCAAATAATTTTGCTTGTTTTAAGCAAAAACTCACTTAATTTTATTTTTTTTTATCAGAAAACAAGATCATTTCTTGTCATTTTACTTTTTAATAAGATTAAAATTACATAATTTACCAAAATTTGTAGTGATGGAAGAGAATGGGATCTTACCTGAACTGATGCTGTGATTCCTGAGAGCGTCTGCTGTTTGAGAGAGAGAGAGAGAGAGAGTGTGTGTGTGTGTGTGTGTGTGTGTGTGTGTGTGTGTGTGTGTGTGTGTGTGTGTGTGTGTGTGTGTGTGTGTGTGTGTGTGTGTGTGTGTGTGTGTGTGTGTGTGATTCAGAGCTGCTCTGAAAGCCCTTGAGAAGTTCTCATGACCGTCACGGGTTCAGCTCTCTCACACACACACACACACACACACTCCATCTGACTGTCTGCTGACTGACCCCCTGTGTTTACCGCGGTAACCAGCCTCAGATCAAGAGGATTAATGCTGGGTGAAACAGTTTAAATAGATTAGACAGAAAACTAATGTTTATGCTCTGGTTGAAAGTGTGTGAAATTAGTTTCCACTTATAGCGTCGGTTAATACTGAGATTGTTGTCGCAGCCAGAAAAATGGAGCGTAACTGGAGGAAAACAAAACTAGAGGTTTTTCGCATCTCATGGAAGGAGAGCCTGACTGCATACAGAGAGGCCTTAGAAGCTGCTAGATTTTTCAACCCTATTAGAAGAAAATAAACAAAACCCTAGGTATTTATTTGAAACAGTGGCTAAACTAATGGAAAATAAAGCTTCAAGCCCAGAAGTGTCCAAGCAGCACAGCAGTAATGACTTTATGAACTTCTTTACTTATAAGATTGATAATATCAGGGAGAAAATTATAACTATGCAGCCGTCTACTACAGTATCGCATCAGGCAGTGCATTGTAGTGTTCCTGAGGAAAAACTCGATTCACTCATTGCTATAGAAGAGGAAGAATTCATTAAACTCATTAAATCATCTAAATCTACAACATGTATGTTAGACCCTATACCGACTAAGCTACTGAAAGAGATGCTTCCAGAGGTCATAGATCCTCTTCTCAATATCATTAATTCATCTTTGTCTTTAGGATACGTGCCAAAAACCTTTAAGCTGGCTATGATTAAAACCGATCTTGAATCTGCCTTTTCTGCCAAACATACTAGAAAAGGCAGTATCTTCACAACTATGTTCCTTTTTAGAGAGAAATGATATCTGGAGGATTTCCAGTCAGGATTTAGACCGTACCATAGTACTGAGACTGCTCTCATTAGAGTCACACATGATCTGCTCTTATCATCCGATCGTGGTTGTATCTCTATTAGTGTTACTCGATCTTAGTGCTGCATTTGACACTATTGACCACAACATTCTTTTAAATAGACTCGAAAACTATGTTGGCATTAGTGGAATTGCACTAGCATGGTTTAAATCAAACTTATCTGACCATTATCAGTTTGTAGCAGTAAATGAAGAGATGTCTCATCAATCACAAGTTCAGTATGGCGTACCACAGGGCTCAGTACTAGGACCGCTGCTGTTCACTCTGTACATGCTACACACACACACACACACACACACACACACACACCCTGTACCATTAGGAGATATCATTAGGAAACATGGCATTAGTTTTCACTGTTATGCTGATGATACTCAGCTGTATATTTCTTCACGCCCTGACGAAACTTACCAATTCACAAAATTAACGTAATGCACAGCTGATATAAAAAACTGGATGACAAGTAATAATAAATTCTGGGGGGAAAAAACAGTTTCTCTGTCATCTCAAAATTTGTGAGTTGATAACTAAATGCCATTCACTGAATTAACCTGCTGTCAATAGAATTGAAGGCGTTATAAACCATTTACAATAAACAGTTTAACAATGTTAATACTGCAGGCTCTAAATTATTAAATTAGTATTTTACTTCAATTAAAGATTATTAGAACTGAAGATATTTACACAAGAAAAAGCCATAGCTTTATCCTTAACTCATGCGGATCCAGGCTATAACACTAATAAATGTTCTTTTGTAGTTTCCCAAATGGAAAATTACATATAGTTCATGCATATCCAGAGTAACTGTAACTTATATTTAACATAATACACAGTAGATTAACTGCAGTTTCATCTTTGTCCACTAGATGACACAACTAGCTTTTCAAAGGCTTTAGTTCAGATTGGAGACTGTAAAGAGAAGCCGGATCTGAAGATGAATGAGGATCATCACGTCACATATGAAGCAGAAACTTAATGAATCTGATCCTGTTCTATTACAGAATCAGTGTCACTTTACACTTAGTCTTTCAGCTCCAGCTCTGATGTTGTTTTAATGTGATCTTCTTGTTAACCTCGTATTTACTTTTCACATTCTTGTTTTCGGTCTTAAATTGTGTCAGTCAGCACTGTCATAAAAAGCAATACGGTACGCACAATATTAATAACAGCAGTAATTAGAGTAGAAACTATGGTGAACCGACATCAGCTGAACAATGACACTATTGTCTATGATAGTTGGTAAGCTTTGCTAATACTTTATAAGAGTTACTGTATGAACGTTTCGACCCCCTCAATGAAAGTTTATGAGAATCTGGGAATGTTTGGAGTCCGATACAGGAATTCAGAAAGACAGATCAGTTAGAAAAGACACAGTCAGAACAGTCCGAGTCGAGTTTAAAGCTCTAGGAGGAGATGCTGCCTAAAATGTATTCTCAGAAGGAACAGAAATAGTAGATCAGTATGTCAGCTGGTGTGGCGAGCCTCAGTCACTGTTCAATTTTGAGACATCCACTTTTATCTAATACATTGAGAAAGAAAGGCCACAGCCACATTATCATCAGAATGTATGTAAATCTGGCTGTCATCTGCATAAAAATAAAAAGTTAGGAAAGAGGGAAAATGTAAATGAGTAAAAGAGAAAAGGACCCAAAACGGAGCCCTGAGGAACGCCAGATCGAAAACACACAACCTCAGACATTAAACTAGCGCAGTATCAGAAACAATCTCTCAGCCGGTGATTAAAAGAGTGATCTACTGTTATTCTTCTGTAATAGTGGCAGATAATATCACTGGCTTGTTGTTAACAGAGTGTGCATTGAAAAGCTGATGAGGTTGAAGAGTGATGTATACAGGGCAGTATTCCTGCATATCTATATTAACAGCATCAGTCAGTGTCAGTGATGTGAAGAGCTGAGACTGTCATAATATTCTCATGAGACGATCACATTCCAGCTACACACACACACACACACACACACACACACACACACACACACACACACACACACACACACGTCATATATCAACTCAAATAGCTTAAATCTGCAGCTGAAAAAAATCTGGTGTCGAATTTACTCAAATAATTACATAGAAATGGCATCTTGAATTAAACATGAAATTTTGAGGTAGAAAAACATACTATCCAATAATCTATTCACAACTTCAAAAAAACATTTTTGACAGTGTACATGCAACTCTCAAATCAAGAAAGTGAAATTTAACTATATAAAACAAATACAATTGAGCATCTTTAAAAACAAAATTAGTACATTTGATCTAAATCAAGATAATCTGGAGCACTTCTAAATAAAACATTTTGAGATGCGTTGCAAGAAATCACGTTCTTCCTCAGAGTCTCTGTCTTGTTTTCCAGCACAAATATCTAAACATTCTTAAATCAAGATATATTTACTGAAGAAGAAGCAGTGTTTAATTGTTTAATAAAAATTATATCAAAATGAAGTGAGTTTGTGCTTAAAACAAGAGCAAATACCTGCAAGTGGAGTCAGACAAATAAACTTCATTCAAAAGGGAAAACAAGATTATTTTTCTGACTCCATTGGCAGATATTTGCTCTTGTTTTAAGCACAAACTCAATTCATTTTCATATTTTTTTTCATTAAACAAAGCGTAATATCTTCACTCCTCCAGTAAATGTATCTTGTTTTCCAGTACAAATATCTAAACGTTCTTAAATCAAGATATATTTACTGGAGAAGCAGCAAAATGACTGAAGTCTTTAATTCTTTTATGAAAATTTGATCAAAATGAAGTGAGTTTGTGCTTAAAACGAGAAAAAATATCTGCCAATGGAGTCAGAAAAATAAACTTAATTCAAAGGGAAAGCAAGACTCCACTGAAAAATTTGTGTTCTTGTTTGTGTTTTCATTAAACAAGGCGTAATATCTTCAGTCATTTTGCTTCTTCTCCAGTAAATGTATCTTGTTTTCCAGTACAAATATCTAAACATTCTTAAATCAAGACGAAAATACTAAAGAAAGAATCATTTTTAGTGCAAATCAAGAACACCTGACAAACAAACAGAAAGACACCCTCAGAAAAGAGAGCTAAAGGGCTCGAGTTTATTTGTAAAGCGCATTAATTCATCCGAATGAGGTTATATGGAAACAATGAGCCGCACTGGGCTGAAATGACAGAGAGAAGCAATAGTGGTGCTCACACACACACTGGTTATGTGGCACTGGAGTGCGAGAGCCGCTCGGCCTCAAAATAACAATCATACGTGAGCTAATGAGAAACTCAAGCCTTCCAACTCGCTCATGATCCGCATTTAAAACATGTCAAAACCCTGCAAGACTTTCAAGCGCCAGTGCAAGATTCTTAGCAGGTCCATATAAACACAACCCGAGAGTCCCGCACCAGGAGAACCTCCGAGAGCAGAAGCCCGAAGATAAAGACATGAGAGGAACGTCGTATTCGCAGAAGAGCCTGAGCGTCAGCGGCTCCAGCCGGATGAGGGTCCAGAGCCCGTCTCCGTCCCGATGCCGAGGCTCGTCGTTCAGCCGAGGGCGAGCCGGGTTCCCGGGTCAGGCTGTGGAAGTCGCCACCGAGATCCATCAGCACCAAACCAACGAGAAGGAGGAGATGCAGGAGCTGAACGTGCGCTTCGCCGGGTACATCGAGAAGGTCCAGGCGCTGGAGACGAGGAACGCTTCGCTGAGAGCCGAGCTGGAGTCGCTTCAGGGACGCTTTAAAGCAGGACCCACCGGCCTCGGGGATGAGTACGAGCTGAAGTTTAAGGAGATGAGGGATCTGATCGAAGCCCTGACCGCTGAGAAGGGCTCGGCCGATATAGAGAGAGGTTACATCGAGGAGGAGGTGGAGGTCTGGAGGATGAAGCTTGAGGAGGAGCTGGCCATCAAAGGTGAGGATGGAGATGTTCTCAGTTAAAGTCTGCGTGTAGTCAATCATTTTATCCCTTAAAACTCATCTTTGATCACCAAAATTACATATTTAACTTCATGGCTTATTAAGGGCCATCAAAGGTGAGGATGGAGATGTTCTTTGTTAAAGTCTGGGTGTAGTCAATCATTTTATCCCTTAAAACTCATCTTTGATCACCAAAATTACATATTTAACTTCATGGCTTATTAAGGGCCATCAAAGGTGAGGATGGAGATGTTCTTTGTTAAAGTCTGGGTGTAGTCAATCATTCTGTCCCTTAAAACTCATCTTTGATCACCAAAATTACATATTTAACTTCATGGCTTATTAAGGGCCATCAAAGGTGAGGATGGAGATGTTCTTTGTTAAAGTCTGGGTGTAGTCAATCATTTTATCCCTTAAAACTCATCTTTGATCACCAAAATTACATATTTAACTTCATGGCTTATTAAGGGCCATCAAAGGTGAGGATGGAGATGTTCTCAGTTAAAGTCTGGGTGTAGTCAATCATTTTATCCCTTAAAACTCATCTTTGATCACCAAAATTCCAAATTTAAATGTTTCCAAGTTTTGGATCGGTAAGATTTTTTGTATTTTTAAAAGAAGTCTCTTCTGCTCACCAAGGCTGCATTTATTTGATTAAAAATACACCCCAAAAAACAGTAATATTGTGAAATATTATTCCAGTGTAAATCTGCTGTTTTCTATGTGAATATACAGTAAAGTGTAATTTATTTCTGTGATCAAAGCTGAATGTTCAGCATCATTACTCCAGTCTTCAGTGTCACATGATCCTTCAGAAATCACTCTAATATGAGGATTTGATGCTCAAGAAACATTTATGATTATTATCAGTGTTGAAAACAGTTTTGTAATTGTTTTTTCAGGATTCTTTGATGAATAGAAAGTTCAAACGAACAGCATTTATCAGAAATAGAATCTTTTGTAAATAGATTACTCAAGTAGCAAGTACAGATACTCGAAAAGTGTACTTAAGTACTCAAGTAAATGTACTTCGTTACTGTCCATCTCTGTTTATTTATATAACACCACTTGTATATGACCTCACTAATGACCTTGATGATTTGACTCCACAGAGGAGGCCGAAATGATTCTCCGTGAGTTCCGTCAAGACGTGGACAACGCCACGCTACAGAAGGCCGACCTGGAGAAGCGCATCGAGCAACTGGTGGCCGAGATCGAGTTCCTGAAGAAGCTCCACGACGAGGAGGTCGCCGACCTCCTCAAGCAGATCGAGGAGTCCAAGGTGACGGTGGAGCTGGACTCCGACAGACCCGATCTAGCGGCGTACCTGCGAAACATGCGCACCGAGATCGAGGCCGTCGCCGCTCGCAACGTCCAAGAGGCCGAGAAGTGGTACAAGGGCAAGTTCGACACTCTGAAAGTGCAGGCCAGCAAACACGAGGGCCACATGAAGACCATGAAGGACGAGATCACCAGCTTCCACAACCAGGTTTCGGACCTGCAGAACCAGATCGACAGTCTGAGGGCCCGTAACGCGGCTCTGGAGCAGCAGCTCGAGGACATGGAGGCCGCGCACCTCGACAAGACGTCCGGCCTGGAGGACATCATCGCTCAGCTGGAGAACCAGCTCTGCGAGACCAAGGTGGAGATGGGGAAATACATGGCCGACTATCAGGAGCTGCTTCACATCAAGCTGAAGCTGGACGCCGAGATCGCCACCTATAGGAAGCTTCTGGAAGGAGAGGAGAAACGGCTCGGGATCTCCGTCGTCGAAGGTCTGTCCGCGGTCGCGGGTGAGTTCGCCAAAATATACTAGTGCTTTAGGATTCTCTGTTAGCTTATTAGGGCTGGAATACACTGAATGCTTTTTGCACCAATTTACAGTTAGTTTGCAGACTCGAGTTGACAGCTTTCACAGGAAATAGTGTTTGGTGGACACAGACTTTCATTCGGTTGAAGAAAAGATATGTTCTTACTCTCTCGTTTTCCAGCACAAACATCTAAACATTCTTAAATCAAGATACATTTACTGGAGAAGCAGCAAAATTACTTAAAAAATTCAGATAAATGTATCAAAATGAAGTGAGTTTATGTTTAAAACATGAACCAGTTCATCTTAATTCAAAGGGAAAACAGGATTCTTTTTCTGACCCCTTTGGCAGATATTTGAAAACTGACTTCATTTTAATCAATTTTGATCATTCTTTTCAGAAAACGACTTCTCGAGTAAATGCATCTCGATTTAAGAATGTTTCGATATTTTACTGAAAAAAGCAGTTTGATATTTTGCACAGATTTTTGAACATATTGATTTCATTTTTCATGCTTCTCCTAGCAATCCGTTCAGGTTTTAAAAGTCGTGTATTCCAGCTTTTAGACATAAACTGATAGACGCTACGCAACATTTGAAATATGAACAGATTTTAAACACTCTACATCATACACTTGCCGACTTTGTTACAGAGGAAAAGTTGGGCATCAAACACTAACAGACTTTCCGATCGTTCCGAACAAACGCTGAATCAAACTTTACGTGCTATCAGTATAATCGTAAATACGGGTTTCCTAGTCCGAATTTCCTAGCCTGAGTTTCCTAGTCAGAAATACTTAGTTGGAGTTTCCTAGTTGGAGTAGTTTCCTAGTAGTTGGAGTTTAATTTTTATTTTTAGTAAAAAATTGGACCTGAATGGCATCTCAAGTCGTATTTACTACTGGGAAACTGAGATAATTTCGATGGATTCCGAGTTGAGCGTTCCATAAACTGTAAACATGGCTGAGGGGAGAACGATTCTTCATTCGTTTTTCCACAACAGCTACATCGCCTTGTCTTGATAAAGTAGTGCATATTTATGTATTACATATACATATACTATGCATATGCATATTAAATATATATGAACAACCATTTGAAGCATATTGTTTATTTCGAGATTCCAGAATCGTCAGCAAGCTGACCATCTAGATAGAGCTGTGAATGTTTATATGGTTGTCAACGAATGGGACGCTACATTTTATTCAAAATTAAATATCTTCAGTACATTTTGCCCAAGAAATAGACAAGAATACATTGTGTCCTCCATGATTCCTATTCTTTCCGACAAGAGGCTGTTCATGTCCAATTTCCGACTAGAAAACTCCAACTAGGAAACTTGTATTTATGATAGTTGTGATATTACACGAAGGCAGCATAAGCCTTAGAAAAGTCTTGCTCTTAATGGGATATCTTGTTTTTCCCAGCAGTGACGGAGGAGAGAACCACGTCTGTGTCCCGCACTGTAGAGACTCACACGACTGTTGCCTGAGGACCGACGGAAGCGTCTGAAGACTCAAACCCGACTAAACCTGTCCCACTAAACTAGCGGAGTTAACTGAGACTCACGAGATGTAAAACGTTGTCTCATGTAAAAGAACCACAATGTTACCTGGTACTAAATAAAGCTTGAGTTCAATGCACACTCGTCTCTGTTGATTACTGCACCCTTGATTTCTGGAGTTTCTACATGCATTTGTTTCTTGTCACTGTTGTCTTTGGCTTGATCAGTTGGCGTTAAAAAATCTAAAATTGATTGATTTTACAACATTAACCTTTTACTGTTTATTGTATAACGCGTTATAGAAATAAATATGACTTGACATTTAAAATGGCATAGCCTATGTAGCGACGGTTCAATAGCAGTTAGCATCGTAATAATACACATTTAACCTGTTAACTGTGATCTAACTCTTTCACAGGAGGAATTTTGAGTGTTAGGGTTAGAATGATGATTACTAATATATTTCATAGGGAAAATAAACCGGGACTCTGACAGTTAAAAGGTCAAAAATATGATTATCCCTCATAAAGAAAGAGTCTCACTGCACTGTTTCCTTTTATTTCTCATAATCACATACTAAACCTCCTCACGAGAGTAAATGTGCAGTTTATCAGAGTACTCCAGCAGTTCCTGACAGAGAGGATGGCGTTAAACGCATCACTTGACAACAACATACTCATTCACAGCTCTATTCTGCCCAGCTTGACAACAGCTTGCAGACGCTTCTGTAATTTTGCTCAAATAAAGGCTATTTTTCATCAGAATGATCAGTTTCCCATTATCAAATACGACTAGGAAGATCCAACTAGGAATTTCTGCCTAGAAAACTCATATTTACTCTAATCCCGATGGCATGTGAAGGCAGCACTAATCGCAATAAACATGAAACGCTGCCTTCACATGCAAGACGCCCTCGCAAGTCGTATTTACTACTGGGAAACAGTAAAGACAACAAAGCTTTTGCTATAACACAAGCAATTGAACAGAACGAGCTCGTAAACATGACTTAGGAAGTGGGAAGTAGGACATTTCCGACAGAAGACGGCAAGAATGCACAGTAGAAATCGTTCTCCTCTCTGCCGGGGGAAGTTCATGGCACGCCCAACTCGGAAACTCTGGGATCAAAATTATCTCGGAGTTTCCCAGTAGTAACATTTTTTTTAATAACTTGGTCAAATTTTTAACTAAGAAAAACCAACTAGAAATTTCTGACTAGGAAACTCCAACTAGGAATTTTTCCAGAAAAATGTAAATCAAAGCCATACATCTAGCCAAGTTGTTCCAAATGTAGCCGTTTTCACAGGATGGATTGAGTGTTTAAGCTTTTGAATGATGATTACTCAAATATGTCACTGTCAGATTCCTGGTTTATTGGCTCTTTTCCCAGTTAAAAGGTCAAAAATAAACAACCTGGATTATCCCACATAAAGAAAGAGTCTCACTGCACAGTTTCCTTTTATTTCTCATAATGTCACATACAAAACCTCCTCACGAGAGTAAATGTGCAGTTTATCAGAGTACTCCAGCAGTTCCTGACAGAGAGGATGGCGTTAAACGCATCACTTCCTCTTCTTCCTCTTGAGGGCCTTCCATTCTCCCTCCTGATTGGCCAGACTGCCGAACAGCTCCTTCACCTTCCTCTTCCTCTCCGAATCCCTGACGCACAAACACAACACCACCATTAGAGACTGGCACGATAGAGTACAGTCACAATCACATGACACATCATGACATCACGTGACACAGACGTAAATCACATGACACACCACATGACAATCACATAGGGCTGCACAATCAATCTAATCTGTGATCGCGATTACAATAACGGACGCCACAATTATGTATTCGCTGAAAGGCGCAACTACCAAAATAAAAGTCCTCTTACATTAGTGTGTGTGTAAGATGTGTTTCTCTTTCTCCAGCGGATCTTAAGGGTTTTCCCACATTGTTTTAATTTTAGTTTTAGAATAACATGCATATTTTTACTTTGGTTTGGTTTCTTTAAATATTTTATCTTTTTAATATCTGACATTTGAGGCTTAATGCTGTAGAAAAGCAATACAAGTTTTCAGCTCGTTTATTATAATACGGCAGGCAGTCGCTTCATACAGTGGCATAAAGCTACTCAAAACATCAATGTAAATGATGATAATCATAATTACAATTCCATGGGAATAATCGACAATTATGATTTGTGTCATAATCGTGCAGCCCTCCAATCACACGACACATGACATGACGCATCACATGACGCTCACCTGCTCATGATGTCACTGAGCTTCTCCCGGGCCAGGAACCGCGTGTCCTTCCGGATCTCCCTCAGCGCTCCCTTAAACTCACGCTTGTGCTTGTGCTTGAGTCGCTCTCGCTCCTTCTCTTCTTTAGTGTTCCCTCGCTTTTTACCGTAATCCAGACTGGAGGAGAAAGAAGAGTCCAGAGTTATTTATACTGCACTTTTAACATTATAGATCGTTTCAGAGCAGCTTTCCAGAGATAGCAGGAGAATAATGCAGTAAAGTGTGTTTCCTGAAGACAATAGCGTCTCAGTCCAGCTTAAGGAAGTTCAGTGATGCTTCATTTCTGTTGTAAAAAAGTCATTAATTTAGTTCATTTATATATATATATCCGCTCTGGAGAAAGTCCAGCTCAGTTCAGTTCTCATATAATGCTGTCAGTGCAGGAGATCAATAATGGTGTTGAATATTAAATTAAAAGACAAAGGCGACAGGAATCAAAACTCCATCAGTGACAGAATGGAGGAAACCCTCGTGAGAAACCAGACTCAGCCTCAGTTCTGCTCTGGCCAACAGTGTGTGATTATGATTATGATTATGATTATGATTATGATTCAGGAGCATTAGAAGTAACGATGGTTGGTGCTGGAAGTTCAAGCAAGGCGAATCTGTCAGAGGGAAACGAGTTTCTAGTTCCTGTTTGACTCACATTTCCACAATTTTCGGTGTGAAGAGTTTCAGTGGGATGGGCTTCTTCTTCTTGAACACCAGAGGTGCATGCTGGGAAGGCTTTTCAGGAATGGCATCTAATATCTCTCTGTGAAGATCCTGCAGATATAAAGACATACCCAGAATGAATCATAATGAGCTGTTCGCTGTGAACATGAGGGGCGTTCGCACCGGGGAGTTGTAGGAGAACTAATGGTTCCCTTTGGAACGTTTCGTTTCTAGTTTCCGCGTTGTTCAGGTTTGCGCGGAGATGATAATGTTTTTTAAATAAAATCAACGCTGTTTTACGGTCTGCGTTCTCGAGCTCAAACACTGCTGTGTGTGAATGAACGGCCAGAACACAGTAAAAGTTTCTGTTTCCTGTGAGAACGGTGTGTGTTAGCGGCCGCTGAGTTAATGACTAATGATCGTTGCGACGGAAGTGAATCAATCAAAACTAACTTTATCTGGTCAATAACTGTACTCTAGATCTGCTGTAAAGCCTAATCTCTGCTACTGTAATCTCCTGTTATCACTGTAGAGCTGTGAGGCGGTCTGTCGGTGTTGTTCAAGCGCTGTATAGATGAAGACTCGACCGTGTTCCTGGTTGCGTTCGCAGCGCTAGCACGAACTCTAAAGTGACGCGAGACACGCTTTGCTGTTGGGACTTTTATTCTGACGGCGCTGAGAACGACGTCCTGTTCATTAGTTTACGATCTAACAATCCTGTCGAATACGTTATTAGATTGAACTTTCATACACAGAAAGTAGCCAGTGATGAAGAGTTATTAGCGTATGGCGTGTGTTGATGAGCAGAAGCACATGATCATGTTTCTCTGGTCTCCTCAGAGTCGTGTTGGGTGTTCTCCTCAGGGTAAAGATCGAGAGCTTCATCTGTCACTGTTTCCCGTATTCATAGAGTTAGTTCCTGTAGTAAATATATAGGCTATAATCTGTGCGTTTATCTTTTAATAATGGCGGGTGCTTGTGTTTCGCGTGTGTTCGGCCAATCAGAGAACACTAATGATAGTTCCTCTAGCGCTGGTTTAATGAGGAGTAAGGCAGTTCCTCCTAATGAGTTCCTGAAATCGCTCCTAGTTCCTGCGGTGCGAACACACCGACATCCGGGAGCGTCCGCTAGTAGTTGTAGGAACGATGAAACGGTTCCACCGGTGCGAAAGCCCGTGTGATGTCATGAGCGAGCACGAACCTGTGTGCAGGAAGGGTAGAGCGCCACAGGAAGATGGTTCAGGAGGAGCGTTCTGATTGGCTGGAAGATGTGAGAGTATGACGGCAGGTCCTGATAGAGAGACGTGCACCGCTTCACCAGATCCAGACACGAGTCGACGAGAGACAGCCTGAAACACACACATATATAGTCATGGTCAGAATTATTAATTAATAAAAAAACTGAATCCTGACGGCCTCTGCTGGAACTCTTATAATGGGCCGATCTTCCATCAGGACAACGATCCAAAACAAACATCAAAATCAACACAACACTGCGTGTGTGTGTGTGTGTGAGTGAGTGTTTGTTAGTGTGTGTGTGAGTGTTTGTTAGTGTGTGTGTGTGTGTGTGTGTGAGTGAGTGTTTGTTAGTGTGTGTGTGTGTGTGTGTGAGTGTTTGTTAGTGTGTGTGTGTGTGTGTGTGTGTGAGTGAGTGTTTGTTAGTGTGTGTGTGTGTGTGTGTGTGTGTGTGAGTGAGTGTTTGTTAGTGTGTGTGTGTGAGTGAGTGTTTGTTAGTGTGTGTGTGTGTGTGTGTGTGTGTGTGTGTGTGTGTGTGAAGTGAGCGTTTGTTAGTTAGTGTGTGTGTGTGTGTGTGTGTGAAGTGAGTGTTTGTTAGTGTGTGTGTGTGTGTGTGTGTGAGAGAGTGAGTGTTTGTTAGTGTGTGTGTGTGTGAGTGAGTGTTTGTTAGTGTGTGTGTGTGTGTGTGTGTGTGAAGTGAGTGTTTGTTAGTTAGTGTGTGTGTGTGTGAAGTGAGTGTTTGTTTGTTAGTGTGTGTGTGTGAGAGAGAGAGTGAGTGTTTGTTAGTGTGTGAGTGAGTGTTAGAGTGTGAGTGTGTGAGTGAGTGTTAGAGTGTGTGTGAGTGTGTGAGTGAGTGTTAGAGTGTGTGTGAGTGTGTGAGTGAGTGTTAGTGTGTGTGTGTGTGTGAAGTGAGTGTTTGTTAGTTAGTGTGTGTGTGTGTGTGTGTGTGTGTGTGTGTGTGTGAGAGTGAGTGTTTGTTAGTGTGTGTGTGAGTGTTTGTTAGTGTGTGTGTGTGTGTGTGAGAGAGTGAGTGTTTGTTAGTGTGTGTGTGTGTGTGTGTGTGTGAAGTGAGTGTTTGTTAGTTAGTGTGTGTGTGTGTGTAAAGTGAGTGTTTGTTAGTGTGTGTGTGTGAGAGAGTGAGTGTTTGTTAGTGTGTGTGTGTGTGTGTGTGTGTGTGTGTGTGTGAGTGTTTGTTAGTGTGTGTGTGTGTGTGTGAGTGTGTGAGTGTGTGTACCTGCAGTGCTCTCTCTCCGCTGGACATCTGACAGCTGTATGCAGTGACACTGGTTTCCTGTTCCAGCTCTGAGACGCGTTTGGATCCGTCAGAACCAACAGATCGCAGTTCTTCCCCTGCTGTCTGAACGGACTCAACACCGCATAACCTACACACACACACACACACACACACACACACACACACACACACACACAGGTCAGAACCACAACATGAACAGTAGCACAACACACACGGTCAGGTGACGTCACATCGATTTACGCCAAAAGAGAAATACTTGAACTTGAACACAACACGACAGCAACTGATAACTCTCACGGCTCAAACTAACAGGACTGGGCAACCGCACTCGTGCACTTTTATGATGGACAGATGCACTTTTATGTCCTAACACTAACCCTACCCCTAAACCTACCCATCACAGAACACTTTCTGCATTTTTACATTTCCAAATAAACTCATTCTGTATGATTTATAAGCTTGTTTACCCATGAGGACCTCTATTTAGGTCCCCACTGTGACACGAGTCCCCATGAGTCTGTGTGCATTCAGGTTGAAGTCCCCACCGGGATAGAAAAACAGGTACACACACACTCTCACACACTCACACACACTCTCACACACACTCTCACACACTCTCACACACACACACACACACACACACTCACACTCACACACTCACACACACTCACACACACTCACACACACTCACACACACTCACACACACTCACACACACTCTCTCACATACACACACATTCGACAAGAGCAGAGAGGAAACACCCAGAATCCTCTTCCTGTTTCCACACGAGCAGCTCATTATGTTTAAACACATGAAGGAATATCTGACTGTACGCTCGAGTCTGTTGAATATTTCCCATCACAGCCAGACGTGACACACCAGTTTACACAGCAGTGAGAGTAATTCTGCTGCTCATGTGAACCGAAACACACACACACACTCTCTTTCACACACTCTCACTAGGGGTGTGTGATATATATCGTCTGCGATAATATCGTAGTTGTTTAAACGATGTGCTATTTGACATTATCAAGTACAGTCTATCCTTCTCTCACACACACACACACACACACACACACACCCCCAGAGAGTGTACGCATACTCTACGTGATGTAGTCTTGTAGATTAGACTAGTGCGGGTGTGCATGTAGAGTGCACACTTTTACTGTGTTATTTATATAATTTAGTAATTAATATCACAAGAGTGCAGTTTTCTCCAAATATCAGCATGATAACAAATGTGATGTTGATTTTATACAAGTTTAGTAAACAAGAAGTTCATATTAACCCCCTGAGGTCGGCAAACGCGCCGGCGCGTTTTGCTGGATTTTCTTCACATAGTAGTACAATAAACTTAAATTTCTCCGTCATTTATGGTCATACAGAAAAAAGAAATATGAAAAAAAGAATCTGTGATATTTCTACTTTTGTATGTGTCCACTTACAATCAAATCAAAACATTGTGCTTTTGTAAAATAAAGAAAATAAACAGGGTGTGCGTTCTGCGTGAACTTTTTTTTCTTGAGCACGTCTATAAACTGAAACAAAACTCAGCGAATACTTGTCACACATTTATGAGCCATATACCTTTATAAACATTTAAGTGTGTACTTTTAAATGATCGGGTTCAAACTGAAAACAAATATTCTCCGTTTAAGTAATTTGTATAAAACCAACAAGATTTCCAGCTTCTCACGTGCTTGCTAATTATTTTTAATTTGACCACGCCCACTCGCGCAAAAGATATTCACATGCAAATCTCCACATGGAACGCGAACGCACTCATTACCTCAAAAACAAAACACCAAAACACTTCACAAGTCTCTGCTTTTAGTCGAGTTTGAAAGACGCGCCGTGAGCTTACATTGGCTTTACCCCAGAAGAAGAAGAACGTGATTTGAAGACAAGAAAGATGCAAGGTAAGAAATTCTTAAATATTAGTTCATGTTATTGTTGCATAAACTTCACATTGCAGTTGAACTGTTGCTAGATATATGGTGAATATTATAATATTTAGACCCGTGTTTACTGTTACTGTGTTTGTGGATATCTGCTCAAACGTAGATATGTATAATATGGTAACCATAATGTTTCATATTTTGGAGCGAGCTCTGGTTTTGAATGTATCGCGATCGCATTTGAAAAGCAAAACGCACCAAACGGCTTCATGTTTTTACTATTATCTCATTTCATATCATCATAACGAATGGAAACATTTGAAGTAACATGATAATCAATATATTTTTCTCTAGCGTAGTTGTTACTAAAATCTTTTGGAAGATTTATATGCTGCTATAGGTTATTGTTATTATTATTTTATGCAGCACTGTGCATAGCCTATGCTTACAAGGCACAACAAACCTGGTGTTCATTATATTATATATTTTTGGAAACGTTTGTGTGTGTGTATTCTGTGAATTTTAAAAAGCAATTTTAACCAGAAAATTCTACAATTTATTCCCTATAGTTTCTCTTGATATCAGTATGTTCACTTTTTTTTTCTTTCAGGGCCCAGATGCCACTGAGTCCTGCTGACTTCAACATTCACATGAGTCTCTGTACATGAACATGGTAAAGTGAAAATCAAACACCTTGGAAATGAAAGGTATGTACAATGTTTTTAGGAATGGCACAAAGGTCTCTGTCTTTAGTTCAGTGTATTAAATAATGTGCTTTTTTTGTCATTTGTTGTGCATATTTGGATTATGTTGTGTTGTAAATAAATCCAAACAATCTAAAAGCCATTCTTTTTTAAATCTCCTCATTCTTTGTGCAAGGTTGCTCAGAATGATAGGGCCTGATAGTTCCTAATAGGGCCATTAGGGGAGGGTCTTTGTCTTTCTCAGGTGTGAAAAGCTTACTTATTAATGACATGATCACACCTCCCGCATAAAGCTTTCTCACACAAAACACGTCTTACAATTTTTAAATCAATATATTGTCTTCTCTGAATGAGCAGTCGGGGTGATTTTCACATAGTTTTAGAGCAAATATTCTAGGCTATGTCGTACAATTTTCAAAAGTCTTGTGAAGAAATAATCAGTATGGGTTTCATGACCTTATTTCAGTGACAATTTTTTTTTGTATTTTCACAAACCACGCATAAATGTCATTATCTCAGAACTACAAACTTTTACACACATGCTGCTGATATATTATTGTAGCAGAGTTTGTGCTGAATACAGTGTAATCAGACTTTAGCCATGAAAATGTCACAAGTAACAGAAATAAGCACAAATGTCAGAGCATGTCAGAACACCTCCAGGCCCAGAAAACAGCTCAGACCCCAGAGGGTTAAGTGACTTCCATTTTAGACACCATTATTCCCTGTTTTTGCTCTATTTCGCCAACAAAAACAGTTCAAAACAAAGACACACACGGCAGTGTTTCCTTACTGAGTGGTTCCTTACTGAATCAGCCGTTTGAGCGAATCAGTCGTTTGAGCGGATCGGCCGTTTGAGCGAATCGGCCTTTTGAGCGAATCGGCCGTTTGAGCGGATCGGCCGTTTGAGCGGATCGGCCGTTTGAGCGGATCGGCCGTTTGATTGAATCGGCCGTTTGAGCGAATCAGTCGTTTGAGCTAATCGGCCGTTTGAGCGAATCAGTCGTTTGAGCTAATCGGCCGTTTGAGCTAATCGGCCGTTTGAGCTAATCAGTCGTTTGAGCTAATCGGCCGTTTGAGCTAATCGGCCGTTTGAGCGGATCGGCCGTTTGAGCGAATCGGCCGTTTGAGCGAATCGGCCGTTTGAGCGGATCGGCCGTTTGAGCTAATCGGCCGTTTGAGCGAATCAGTCGTTTGAGCTAATCGGCCGTTTGAGCGAATCAGTCGTTTGAGCTAATCGGCCGTTTGAGCTAATCAGTCGTTTGAGCGAATCAGTCGTTTGAGCTAATCGGCCGTTTGAGCGAATCAGTCGTTTGAGCGGATCGGCTGTTTATGAAATTGACACAAAGTATGATGCATGCATATAATTAGGTTTGAAAAAAGGCTTTATAAAGGTAAAAATGTCCATATTAGGTAAAAATCAATTGAAACATATTGGAAAAAATTATTTCTGTCACTGCTGTGAACTGACACCACACAGAGTGTGAATAACATCAGAACTCTAGGAGTCTCTGTCCACGACAGTCCTAAACCTGTAGCCAACACAACACACACTCAGCAAAATATCGTCTAATAATCGTTATCGAGAAAATCCCAGAAAGTATCGAGATATAATTTGTTGTCTATATCGCACACACACACACTCTCACACACCTGTGTTGCTCTTGTCGGGGATGGTCAGGTGCAGGAGCCCCAGCAGGAAGTTCATCAGCTCTGGGAAAAACCTCTTGGACAGAGCCACAAACTCCAGCGCCAGACAGCAGAGGATCAGACCCTTACAGGCGTCCTCCAGAGAGACCACGACACACTGAAACACACACACACAACCGTCAGCTGCAGGAACAAACATCACTGAAGCACTCTGAGAGACAGACACACACACACACACACACACACACACACACACACAGACAGACACACTCACACACACATACGCGCACGCACGCACACACACACACACACACACACACACACACACAACCATCGGCTGCAGGAACAAACATCACTGAAGCACTCTGTGACAAACACACACACAGACAGTAGTGTTGTCACGATACCAAAATTATTGTTTCGATACCGATACCAAGTCAAGTATTGCGATTTCGATACTTTTTCGATACTTTTCCTGAAAAGGGAGAAACACTCTCAAATATCATTGCTGTGCTTTATTTTAAAACCGGGACAACATTCTAATCATAATACACACTAACAAATGAACATATGAACAGCAGATATATTAAACATTTGAACAAAATATGAAATATAAAAATATAAAAAATAAATAAGAGCAATGACATTCAAGGTAATTTTTTTTTATAAATTTAGCAGCATTATCTCATTTATCATAAGAAACATAAGAGCTTTATCTTGATTCTGAACTTTGAATAAAAATATGAACAGCGATTGTATTAAAGTTTAATATGGTAACATATGATAAGCCTCATTGGTGATATATTTGACATGTGGGGAGAGAGTTGTGGAAGGCCTATACTTCATGTTAAACATAAATATATAGCAGCAAAGACAACGTCGGCAGTGTTGGCGGCAAAATAGGCTACAGAATAATTCGTTCTGTATTGAGAGGTGCAATATTTGAAAATCGATAATCTTTTTTTAAATTACATTTATATTGTATTTATGTCAAAACTTTCAAACATCAAAATGTCATTTATTAATATGTATTCGTGTCAAAATGACAGAAACATCTTTTCCTATTCTATTTTGCCTGGGAACGCTTCAACACGCTTGCGTGACGCGTGAGGAATAGGCGTCGGTTCTATTCTAGCATGCACGCGTTTTCCGCTTGTCTCGAGCCTCGCTCAGACTCGTGTGTCACGCAGGCAGTTAACATGGCAGCCGAAATAAAAACGGACACGACACGCAGCCAGTGTGTCGCCGGCCTTACAAATCTGGAACGCGGTCATTCTTAGAAGTATGGATACTAATAAATTAAGGAATCGTGACGTTTTTAATTTCCGATTTACTTTTGAAGTATCGGAGCACCGTGCAACAGAGCAAGGCAGGCAACGTACTTCCATATGTCACTCCTCGCGTCATCTTTTTCTACGAGTCGTGGACCACTTGTGCTCGCACATGCAGCCATCTCACTGTAGTGTTTTGTCACATGACACTGACAGCGGCAGGTTCTTTGCTGCGTGCGGCAGGACAAAAACACAGACGTCCATAGGGAGGCATTTTTTAATTTTATTTTAAGTATCGATACTGATAAATTTAGGTATCGTGACGTTTTTAATTTCCGAGTATCGCGATACTTTTGAAGTATCGGTACACCGTGCAACACTAACAGACAGACAGACAGACACACAGACAGACAGACAGACACACAGACAGACAGACAGACACACAGACACACAGACACACACAGACAGACACACACACACACACACACACACCTTGCTGAGCGCCTGGCTGATGTAGAGGAACGCTGGCGTCGTCACAGGATGCCTGAAGTCTGACGTGGGGAACAACAGCGCCGTGATCTTCAGAAGAACCAACTACAACACACACACACACACCATCAGTTCAGGATCCGCGTCTCCTCGCTATATGTGTGTATCAGGACTCCATCAGCGTACCATGTCCAGGTCAGGCATCGGCACGCGACCTTTGACCTCCAGCGTCTCCTCCATACTGTGAGCGCTGTCACTGAGCAACATCTGAACAGCTTTACAGGCGGCCTCTGGGAACAGCTGACACAGACTGCAGATCTGCCTGCACACACACACACACACACACACACACACACACACGTAAACACAAGGCTGCACTCATATGACCTGTGTGTGTGTGAGTGTGTGAGCGTCTGTGTGAGTGAGTGAGTGAGTGTGTGAGTGTCTGTGTGAGTGAGTGAGTGAGTGAGAGAGAGAGAGAGAGAGAGAGAGAGAGAGTGAGTGAGTGAGTGAGAGAGTGTGTGAGAGAGTGAGTGTGTGTGTGAGCGTCTGTGTGAGTGAGCGAGCGAGTGAGTGAGTGAGAGAGAGAGAGAGCGAGCGAGTGTGTGAGTGTCTGTGTGTGTGAGTGAGTGAGTGAGAGAGTGAGAGAGTGAGTGAGAGTGAGTGTGTGAGAGTGTGTGTGTGTGAGCTTCAGTCTGTGTGAGTGAGTGAATGTGTGAGAGAGCGTCTGTGTGAGTGAGCGAGTGAGTGAGCGTCTGTGTGAGTGAGCGAGTGAGTGAGTGAGTGAGTGTGTGAGTGAGTGTGTGAGTGAGTGAGTGAGTGAGTGAGTGTGTGAGTGAGTGAGTGAGCGTCTGTGTGAGTGAGTGAGTGAGTGAGTGTGTGAGTGAGTGAGTGAGTGAGTGAGTGAGTGAGTGAGTGAGTGAGTGTGTGAGTGAGTGAGTGAGTGTGTGAGTGAGTGTGTGAGCGTCTGTGTGAGTGAGTGAGTGAGTGAGTGAGTGAGCGAGTGAGTGTGTGAGTGAGTGAGTGAGTGAGCGAGTGAGTGTGTGAGTGTGAGCGTCTGTGTGAGTGAGTGAGTGTGTGAGTGAGTGAGTGTGTGAGTGAGTGAGTGAGTGAGTGAGCGTCTGTGTGAGTGAGTGAGTGAGTGAGTGTGTGAGTGTGAGCGTCTGTGTGAGTGAGTGAGTGTGTGAGTGAGTGAGTGTGTGAGTGAGTGAGTGAGTGAGTGAGCGTCTGTGTGAGTGAGTGAGTGAGTGAGTGAGTGAGTGAGTGAGCGAGTGAGCGAGTG
>NC_140231.1:36418400-36428400 GCF_951802725.1 Rutilus rutilus
GAGTGAACCCTTGGTATTTCAGTTAACCCTTGGTTATAGTTATTGTTACAGATATCGTTATAGTTATTGTTACAGATATGATTATTGTTAGTTATAATTATTGTTACAGTTATAATTATTGTTACAGTTATCATTATAGTTGTTACAGATATAATTATTGTTACAGTTATAGCTATTTTTGCAGTTATCATTACAGTCAGTGTTACAGTTATTACAGCTACCACTATAATTATCATTACTTGTTATTGCAATTATCATTACTGCTATCATTACAGTTACAGCTATTGTTGTCGTTATTGTTACAGCGATCATAGTTATCGTTTACATTACCATCCAATGGTGTAGACAGGATTAATCATGATAAAGTAACGTTGTATTATTTGAAGAAACACTGACCTTTTCCTGTTTGGATTTGATGATGAGTTCTTCGATCAGTTCCTGTCGTGACTTGTGTTTGTGTTGCTCATCTTCATCTCCAGCACTCTTCATCCTCAGTAAACCTCCACCACCGCCGAAATGTGAGGCGGTCAGTTCAGCTGCAGAAACAGAGACGGTCAGTACAGGACTTGAGCGTAACGATATAAATGAGAGCCACTGATAGGGAACGTCACATGTTTAAACGCGTCACCTGACAGCAGTCCCTTCTCCTCAGAGTCACTGTCGCTGTCAATCACGTCCGTCATCTTCTCCATCTCTGCCAGAGACTGCCCGTAATGCGTCAGCTCCTCTTCCTCGTTCAGATTAAACATGTCCTTCCTGTCGTGAGTACGCTACACACACACACACACACACACACACAGCATCAGTAGATGCCCATGATGACAGTGAATGTGATGATGATGATGATGATGATGATGAGGTGTGTCACCTGTCTCTCCAGTGTGAATCTCTGCAGTATCTTCTCCTCAGGCGTGATCTTACTGTCATATTCACCGAAGCGTCTGTCAACGAATCTGTTGTTCTTGCCTTTGAGTCTGAACTCCTTCAGGAGAGTTTCCTTCCTCTGTGGAGTCAAACACACACACACACACACACACACACACACACATGTCATCAGACACTCTCGGCGTTACAGTCATCACTCGTTACAGCTGTCCGTCATTACAGTTACAGCTATTATAGTTATGGGTACTATCGCTATAGTTGTTACATTTATTGTTATTGTTACAGCTATTGTTATAGTTATCGTTCCAAATATCATTATAGTTTTTGTTACAGCTATTGTTATCATTGTAGGTATAATTATTGTTACAGCTATCAATATATTTATTGTTACAGATATAATTATTGTTACAGCTATCGTTATAGTTATTGTTACAGATATTTACTCATGAATATAAGTGTGTAATCATGGCTTTACTGTGTCTTACCTTCTGATTGGCTCTGGATCGCGAGACCCCCGGCAGACCCACGTCATGTTTACTCTTGCGACCCAAAACGTCGAACTTCTTGCGATTGATTTTCACCTCGAACGGGTTTTTCTGGATCTCCGGAGCCGCTTTAGACTTGCGGACTTTATCAGACAACCCGCTGCTCAACTTCTGCTGTTTCCTCATCATTCAACCCGCAGATCACAGACTAAACAACAGATCGATGTGATAATTCACTTACACAATCATAATCATGAAAACAAGCGTTAAATCCCGAGAGCGTTCATGTGTTCCTCATCACAAACTCACACGCTGCGGACACGAGCACACACACACACACACACACGCGCGCGCGCGGAGCACAGACACTGATGGGGAGATTAGCGCCACCCTGCGGTCAGGAGAGGAACAACACACACACACGCGCTAATGGGGAGATAAACTGCACACACACACACACACACACACACACACGACACGAGCTCTCATATCTTAAGTTTGCATCGTTGATTCTGTTATGTTTCTGTTTATCTCTGTGAAGCTGCTCTGACACGATCTGTATTGTATAAAGCGTCATAGAAATACATGTGGAATTAAATGTAATAGGTCTTGTTGAAATGGTGAAAGTAATAAATGCTCGTTTGAGCAAATACATCTATGAATGTCACAATAAAGCCAAAATGCAGCTAATTACATTTCCAAGACTTTTATTTTGTAAAATAAAACAAAGTTGCAGTTGAACACAAAACAACAGCAGGGGTCGCTGTGATCATGTGTGTGTGTGTGTGTGTGTGTGTGTGTTCACGGTAATAATGAACAGCAGTCACGTGATGATGTCACTGCGATTACGTCACTGGAACGAGCAGCTCATCTCATGCTGCACAAATAAGCCAAAGAAGAAGATATATATATATATTCCCTGCTGTGGTTTGTAAGTCATTTGCTCTGCCAGAATATAGAAACACACACACAGTCTTTCTCCAGATGTTTCACCACACAGGCTGAGTGTGTGTGTGTATCTTTAATCTAGACCATACTCGTGTATTTACTTGTTGGCTAATTGCAATGGAAGCCTGCTGGTCACCTACACACACACACACACACACACACACACACACACACACACACACACACACACACACACACTCTCTCTCTCTCTCTCTCACACAAACACACACACACACAGACAGAGAGAGAGCTTCTGCAGTTTGTCTGGACTCTCTTGTCGTTTGTGTAACGGTGGATGTCTTGCGTCAGCAACACACGCCGGGTCAGAGGTCAACTTGTGCTGGAGTGATTATGGGTTAATAAGAGGAGTGTGTGTGTGTGTGTGTGTGTGTGTGTGTGTGTGTGTGTGTGTGTGTGTGATACGCGACCGACACACACTAAAGTTTCACAAACGACTGAAGAAAATCTGGAAACAATCAGGACGATTTTCAGGCGCTCGTTTCTTTCTTTTTTGAATGACACAGGATGTGAGTCAGGATTTGGCCCGTGTGTGTGTGTGTGTTCAGTGTCTGTGAGTGTGTGTGTGTTCAGTGTGTATTGTGTGTGTGTTGATTGTGATTCTCCAGCACTGTTCCGTGTGTCAAACGGCACTTAAAAGAGCTCAAAATGTCCTCACTTTATTCTGTCTTCATTCCTATGGTCTAAAACTCAAACTGGTCCACACACACACACACACACACACACACACACACACACACACACACACACACACACCCCAGTGCTCCAGGGGTCACTGACCTCCAGAGTGTTTTGCAGGAAGTTCAAGAGAAAAACAGACAGAAGCTCGTGTTTTAGTTATGGCTTCTTTATTTGGCAGAGATGAAGGTGAACACACACACACACACACACACACACACACACACACACACAGAGAGAGAGACACACACACACACACACACACACACACACACACACACACACACACAGAGACACAGACACACACACAGACACACACACACAGACACACACACACAGACACACACACACACACAGACACACACACAGAGACACACACACAGAGACACACACACACACACATACACACAGAGACACACACACACACAGAGACACACACACACACAGAGACACACACACACACACACACACAGAGACACACAGCGTTCAGATCAGGGTTCTGTGGAGCAGTCGATCTCAGGTGTGTGTGGGTTTGGCACTGGAGAAGCGAGATCGAGCGCAGTGGTTTCCCACAATCCTTCAGAATGATATTTACATTATATACAGCATATGTACACCAGACGAACACACATCAGATCATCCAATGCGAGACACACACAGACAGTGGAGCAGGGGCTTCTGGGAAGGCGTATCACAGGCCGCCGGGGCTTCTGGGAAGGCGAGTCACAGCAGGCAGTGGAGAAGGGGCTTCTGGGAAGGGGGCGTGTCACAGGGGCTTCTGGGAAGGGGGCGTGTCACTGGGGCTTCTGGGAAGGCGAGTCACAGCAGGCAGTGGAGAAGGGGCTTCTGGGAAGGGGGCGTGTCACTGGGGCTTCTGGGAAGGGGGCGTGTCACAGGGGCTTCTGGGAAGGGTCCTACAGCAGGCAGATCAGGCTCTTGCCCTCCTCGATCTCCTCCTGCACCTTGTCGCTGGACGTGGCGACCTCGGCCTGCGCGGAGAACACGGCGCACAGGAAGCTGAGGCCGGTGCCGCCCAGCGCCGTGTAGAACGCCCAGCCCACAGAACACAAGCCCAGCTGATAGGGGGACGCGTCCGGCCCGCAGTACAGCTGGACCTTAGCAGAACCCCAGCCCGCGGGGTAGAGCAGCAGACCCAGCATCAGGAGCAGACCTGCACACACACACACACTCATCAGAACATCAGACCTACACACACACACACATACACACACACACACACACACAATCATCAGAACATCAGACCTGCACACACACACACATACACACACACACACACACACAATCATCAGAACATCAGACCTGCACACACACACACTCATCAGAACATCAGACCTGCACACACACACACCAGACCTGCACACACACACACACACACACACCAGAACATCAGACCTGCACACACACACACACACACCAGAACATCAGATCTGCACACACACACATCAGAACATCAGACCTGAGTGTGTGTGTGTGTGAGAGAGAGAGAGAGAGAGTGTGTGTTCAGTGTGTGTGTGTGTGTGTGTGTGTGTTCAGTGTGTGTGTGTGTGTGTGTGTGTGTGTGAGAGAGAGAGAGAGAGAGTGTGTGTTCAGTGTGAGTGAGTGAGTGAGTGAGTGAGTGTGTGTGTGTGTGTGTCAGAGAGAGAGAGTGTGTGTTCAGTGTGTGTGGTGAGTGAGTGTGTGTGTGTGTGTGTGTGTGTGTGTGTGTGTGTGTGTGTGTGTATGAGTGAGTGTGTGTGTGTGTGTGTGTGTGTGTGTGTGTGTGTGTCTGTGGGGTGTTTAGTATAATATGAGGAAATGAAAGTAGGTCATAAATTCTTTCCACATGTTGTTGAGGGTCTGAAGGTCTCAGAGCTGCAAACACACACACACACGACCATCACACACACACACACACACACACACACAGAGATGGGCAGTATTTTAATTACATGTATTTGAAATACGTATTTAATTAGTTTTGAGTATTTTGTAATTTGTATTTTCCTCAACAAAAAATAAATGAAATGTAATTTGTATTTAAAATACTTATTTAAATATATCATTTTATTTCGCATATATTAACGTTCATCACCAGGCTTGAGCACCAGACACATACAGAATACCAACAGATGCAAGAGAATCACGTGACGTGACGCACCGGGGTTCTCAGAAGAGGAGGTCGTCATAGTTGCGGAAACTTCTATAGCAGTGAATGTGAAATATATTTTTTGTGGTTTCATTTACTCAAATATCAGCAGAAAACGCCACAACAGCGCTTCACAACTTACAAGAAGAGTTACAAAATAAGTAGAGATTAAGTAAAGAAGTCGACTTCACTGTCACAGCCGCCGTATCAGAAACACACTCACACCAGCGGTAACTGCATTATGTGTAATAATACAAATATAGTGTTAAATGTACGTATACATTAAAACATGATAATATAAAAACCATGTAAAGGTCCAGCTCGCTCACTGTGAACAAGGTCAGTAAAGAAGCAGCTTTAAGGTGAAGCATCTAGTCTACTATCCCACCAGAAGCCCATCACAGGAGACTGGAGCAGACAGCTAGAGCTGCTAGCTAAAGAATCATTTACGTGTTTTGGTATCATGTAGTTTCACTGGTAAAGACCTTTTTTCTTGACACCGAATCTAAAAAGAAAAGCCGAATGCTGATGCTGAATGTCAGCGCCATCTGCGCTTGTACTGGATCTGATACTCATTTCAGATGCTTCAGTTATTGTTCTCAACAGCCAAAAGCCTGTTAAATACCAAATAAACATCTTGTTTATGTCTACTTATATTCTTTCTTGTTTGTTGCTTAAAGAAAAAAAAACTGAAATCGGGATCGGGATCGGCCATGAAGAATCATGATCGCTGGATCACTACTCCCTGATGTCCCTGATATCCCTGATGTCCCTGATGTCCCTCTACAGACACACCAAAAGAAGAATCTGAATTCCTGACAAGGTACAGCTTCATTAATGACTGTCATAAGTTATATAGATAGCCTTACACCAAACACAAGGTTTTGAATGAAATGATTTGGTTGTTTCAAATATTAAGCATTACAGCAGAATTTCTGATTATTGCGCGACCAGCAGGAAAACACTGACGCGTCACACAAGCTGCTCTGCGGGAAGGCGTCGAGAAACTCTGAGGAATCTTTCAAGAATTACAACAAACTTCTCAGAATCGCTCCACGCCCAGCGACAGCGACATGATGTCATCATGCTGAATTACCCATCAGCCCTCACTCTGCTCAGGGTCAGAGGTCAGACTGACTCACACATCAGAAGTATCGTCTGGAAAACAGATGAAGTGACCTCATCATCCCATGTGACCTGTTCCAAACACACTCACACACAGACACACACACACACACACACACACAGACACACACACTCACACACAGACACACACGCACAAAGAAGTCTGTATATGGGCGTGCATGTGTGTGCGTTTGTGTGTGTGCGTGTGTGTGCATGCGAGCGTGTGAGTGTGAATGTGTGCGTGTGTGTGTGCATGCGAGTGAGTGTGTGAGTGCGTGTGTGAGTGTGAGCGAGCGTGTGTGTGTGTGTGTGAGTGAGTGTGTGTGTGTGAGTGTGTGTGTGTGTGTGTGTGTGAGTGAGCATGTGTGTGTGTGAGTGTGTGTGAGTGTGTGAGTGAGTGAGTGAGTGAGTGAGTGAGTGAGTGAGTGAGTGAGTGTCTGTATGTGTGTGTGTGTCTGTATATGTGTGTGAGTGTGTGTATGAGTGTGTGTGTGAGTGACTGACTGAGTGAGTGTGTGTGAGTGAGTGCGCGTGTGAGTGAGTGAGTGAGTGAGTGTGTGTGTGTGCGAGTGTGTGTCTGTATGTGTGTGTGTGTGTGTGTGTGTGTGTGTGTGTGAGTGTGTGTGTGAGTGAGTGAGCGTGTGAGTGAGTGAGTGCGCATGTGTGTGAGTGAGTGTGTGAGTGTGTGTGCGTGAGTGAGTGAGTGTGAGTGAGTGCGCGTGTGTGTGAGTGAGTGAGTGAGTGTGTGCGAGTGTGTGTGAGTGTGTGTCTGTGTGTGAGTGAGTGAGTGAGTGAGTGCGCGTGTGTGTGAGTGAGTGTGTGTGTGTGTGTGTGTGAGTGAGTGAGTGAGTGAGTGAGTGAGTGAGTGTGTGTGTGAGAGTCTCACCGGCGATGGCCTGCAGGAGTCCGCACACGTTGAAGATGCTCTTCTTCATGATGCTCTGGAAGCACATGGTGAAGACGGATATGAAGGCCACGGCGCACAGCATCAGGATTCCCGCCGCTAGGAAGATGGCGGAGGCCTTCCAGAACCCGCTGGCGATCTCCGAGAAGCTGACGGCGTACGGGCCGCACAGAACGCCGCGGCGCAGGTGAGGCAGGCGTAGACAGCGCCCGTAGATGCCCAGCGTGGGCCGGTACGCCTCGCCCGTCGCCCCGTGAACACCGTGGACACCCGAGAACACGGCGTCCGGTGCGCGCGGGAACCCCACCAGCCAATCGGTGCTCATGAACGCGATGAGCTCGCTGAACGCCGCTACGATGCTCAGCAGCGTCCACAGCATCGAGCGGCACGTCACGATCACGTGACACATGGTGCGCTGGCGGATGAGGTCAAAGGTCAGCGTGGGGTTCCTGAGGGGGGAAAGGCTCTCGTTCTCTTCGCTCGTTCTGTCTCTCTCTTCTTCTTACTCGTCCTCGAGTGGATTCTACATCTTAGTGCGAGGGTTTGAGCATCGTCTCACAAACAACTGCAGGAGGAGAGGAAACATAAACATAGCAGTTAAACATGTTTGAATTGTGTTCTTCAGTCGGAACATTTTTTATTTTTTTTTATTTTTTTGTCTTCTGAAAAAAAATTCTTCACTGGAATGATACGAAACTTGGTAAAGGTTTTGGCACTTGCTGTGTAAACACACACACACACACACAAATCCACAAAAATCATGGACAAGATTCGACAGGTGAAATGGTCCTGTAAACAATAGTCACACTTGTGTTTCTCGAGATCAAAAACAAGCGCATTGTAAATGATTGAGACGAAGTTCCTCTAGTGGAAGCGTTTGGTACTGCAGCCGAACAACATCTCACTGAAAGATCATTTACTGAGATATCAACCTCAAATTATGAACAAAACTCGTTTAGATTTATGGCTTTGATTTTCTCACAGTTTTAGAGTAAAACATGTTTTTGAAAATATATATATTTGATATAATTTAAAATAGTATTTTTGTGCATTTTTCATAACAATACACGTAAAATTCTGTTACTTTTTTTAAGTTCACTTTTTAAAACTTCTTTCACTTCATCAATAATCTGCCAAGTGTCGTCTCTATAAAGAGATCAAACTTCAGTCTGTCGCTCTAAAGCGTTCAAGATTTACCACAGTTTAAGTTGGAAATAAAATTTTCAGGTCTACGCTCAAAAAGTGTCCTAAAAATACAAAATATTAAATAAAAAACATTATCAAACTAAAATATAGTACATTTATTTCAATGACAAAGAAACACATTCTGTAATTTTTGACCGACACGCGTAGAACACCAGAGGGTTAAACCTGTGTGTTCTGAGTGTCAGAGACTGATGCGCAGGAGTCGGAGTGATGCGGCGGCGCTGATGCGGACGCTGTGATTGTCATCAGTGTTTGTGTTCTTCTGAGAGTCTGAATGACTACACTCAACCAGACACACACATGTGATGATGTCATTAACCAGCCCAAACGAACAGCCACGAGTCCCGACAGCAACATAAGACCACATCACCACACACACACACACACTCACGAGTCCCGACAGCAACACAAGAGCAGAGCAACATGATGAAGAGTGGAGGACCACGACGCCACACACACACACACTCGCACAACCAGATGAACTGATAATATTCTGATCCGATCTGACCTCTGACGTGTAGGCTAATGCCTGAATCATAATCATAATCATAATCACACACTGTTGGCTCGTTGGCCAGAGCAGAACTGAGGCTGAGTCTGGTTTCTCACGAGGGTTTCCTCCATTCTGTCACTGATGGAGTTTTGATTCCTGCCGCCTTTGGCTTTTGGCTTTTAATTTAATATTCAACACTATTATTGATCTCCTGCATTGACACCATTATATGAGAACTGAACTGAGCTGGCGTATATACATATAAATTAACAAAATTAATAACTTTTTTACAACAGAAATGAACCATCACTGAACTTACTTAAGCTGGACTGTGACGCTATTTTCTTCTGGAAACAAACTCTGTTGCATTATTTTCCTGTTATCACTGTAAAGCTGTGCTGTAAAAAGCGCAGTGTAAATAAAGGGGACTTGACTAACGAGTTTCCCGTGACCGTCATGAGCTCGTCAAGGTCTAAGTTTCTGTACATTTGATTTGAAACAGTTATGAGAAGCCTTAGAATAAAGATGAATAACGTAATGATGCTCATATGTGCTCTACTCATACAGACACATGATTTAACCCGTTCACAGCAGGAACAGTTACTATAATAACTAGAAAAAAAGTTTGTTGAGACAAACTTTAAGTTGGCTTGAGAAATCCGGACCAGAGAGTTTGAAGTTTAAAGTAGTTTAAAGTTTGATAGATAGATTAGTTAGAAAGAAAGAAAGAATAGTTAGAAAGAAAAAGATTAGTTAGAAAGAAAAAGAAAGATTAGTTAGAAAGATAGATAAATAATAGATAGATTGATTGATTAGTTTCAATGAAAGAACTATTAGTTAGAAAGAAAGATAGAAAGATTAGTTAGAAAGAAAGAAAGATTACTTAGAAAGAAAGAAAAAAAGAAAAGTAAGAAAAATGTGTTAGAAAGAAAGAAAGATAAGCCCCTTTCACACAGCGCATTGAACCCGGGAAATTGCCGGCAAATTGCCGGAACGCCTTCTGTGTGAACGCAAACACGACCCGGGATTGATGCCGGCATCGATGCCGGGTTGGGGACCTAGTAACATTGCCGTGTTCAGTCCCGGAACGCGCGCTGTGTGAACAAAAGCCG
>NC_140231.1:36438400-36455900 GCF_951802725.1 Rutilus rutilus
GTTGAAGAGTACCTATGATACAAACTACAGACTTCTACATGCTTTGTAAGTGGGAAAACCTGCAAAATCGGCAGTGTATCAAATACTTGTTCTCCCCACTGTACACACATATACACACACATACACACACATATACACACACATACACACACACATTTGATTCAATTGATTAGCACTGTTTTTGACAAAAACTTAGTATTAAATTACAAAACAGAATTTAAGGGGTAAAATAAAATAGAATTTGGGAATTATTAAAATTTTATGTAATTTTAAATCAATTTATTAGAAATGCTTTTTAAAATTAAGTTCAACCATTAAAATGTTGAACCACTTCAAACGTAATTTAAAGGACAAACACAGAATATGAAGAAAAACTCCAAGGGTTTCCCAGCAGCACACAACACACACACACACACACACGAGAAGGAATCATACACCCCACGTCATACACACACACAAGAAGGAATCATACACCCCACGTCACACACACACACACACACACACACACACAGCAGAGAACTGAGCTGCTGGCCAGATGGACCTTCAGAGGGTCTGATGGAAAACCTTCTAGAAGCTTCCGTCTGACACACACTCACACACACACTCTCTCTCTCTCTCTCTCTCTCTCTCTCTCTCATACACAGACTCTCTCTCGCACGCACACACACACACACACACACACACTGATTCTTCGATTTTAATGGATATTCAGTTTAACGGAGCGATATTGACTTTGGTGTGGACTTCAGAGGATGCTGTCTGCACTTCGCCTCTCGTCCTGCAGATGGCGTCTTCTTTTAGGATGCTCCACTTACAACAACACAAAACAAAACAGACAGAGGATCATGAGGAAGATCACGGGAGCCATCGAAGCTCAAGTCTGTGTGTGGAAGTCCTTCATGTTCAAGGGCAGTGACGGAAAGATGAGGTCGACGAAACCGTTTACAAGAGCTGAGATCCTGCAACAACACCACAAACCCACGACACCACGGCTCCAGACGGCACGCTGGCGAGAGCTACTCGGTCTCTGAGATTCTGGACAGCAGCGGCTGGACGGCGCATTTCCCTGCAAACTAAAATGAACTTAAAATGATGAAACAACCAATTAAACACACAGAAGGAACAATCCATCAATAATCACACATACTGATCCATCACATCTGATCTCGAGTTACTGATGTTCATCTGATGGATTCACGACAGCCACGAGCCTTTAAAGAGCACTTCCTGTCTCCTGACAGAGCACTTCCTGTCTCCTAACACAGCACTTCCTGTCTCCTAACACAGCACTTCCTGTCACCTGACACACTGAACTGCTGAACCCACAGACAGACAGATGTTGAGAATGACAGTAAAGTGTGTGTGTGTGTGTGTGTGTGTGTGTGTGTGTGTCTCGACTGCATGTCAATCATTCCCACAAACCCCAGTGAGAAACATCACAGTAATATCAGACATTCTCAGTGACCTCTGACCTTGAGAAACAAATATGTCTCTCCTAAACTACTGTCAGTCAAACCCCTTTGGGATAAAATATTTCATATAATTAATTTATACAAGTCCGCTTGAGATTTAAGTTAATATTTCAATAATTGAACAACACATTTGCATGTTCATGGTTCTCTGATGTCAGCTACAGTCACATGACTAAATTGAACAGATAAAATATTGCAGTTTTTTTATCGTTTTTATTTCAAACTATTTATTTTCATTTTACATTTTATGATTTAATTCAGTACTAGCTGACGAAACCTGTTTAAAAAGCAGTTTTATTCTACATAAAGGCCGATATACTTCAAAGTAGAGCCCTGCACGGGCCTCAAATCTAGGCCCGAGCCCGGCCCTGGCCCGAGACGCTCAGGCCCTAGCCCGACCCGTGTCCGACAGCTCATCAGAATTATCAGCCCGAGTCCGACCCGAGCCCGGGTTTTTTTTTTTTTTTTTTTTTTTTTTTTTACAGCGGCAGCCTGCCCTATTTGCAGCCATTAAAATATGTCCGTTTTGTTAGTTAGGTTTCTTTTCTTTTCATTTCTTTATTAAGTTAATTTAGACAAATGTTTGGAGCATTTAAAAAAAAAAAAAAAAGTAATAAAAACTCAGTGTTTTAGCGCAATTTTCTGACGTCATGGGATCACAACGAGATAGTAAATCTTTTCCTGGATTTTTTTGTGCGTTCCCGAGATTAGACCTTCCTTAACATAATGCCGAAAACCCGAAGTCTCTAGGGGGTCTGGTTGAGGAGTAGATAGAAGTGCAAGATTGGTGCGCACAGACAGAACAGAAATCATGAGTTAACAATCGCAATTTTGTCCGGTGGAAAATTGCGCTAAAAATTACGACCAAGCAGCCGAGCCAACAGCGAGTAAAACATGTTTGATCAATTTAGCCTCTCAAATCAACGCTAATTCTTTACTTGGCTACAATAAAATCCATAGATATAAAACACTTCAAGGCAGCATATCACAGACAGTTTATTTATTAAACCACAGTGAGTAATTTTTTTTTTTAAATACTGAGGCAGGCTCAGGCTGCATGCTCGCAACAGCGCTCGCAAACGAAATGAGCAATAGAGCAAATTAAATTTAAAAAATCAAAAACAAACTTGCAGGTTATCTTACCTCAAAAATGCACCACAGAACATGGCCATTCTTTTTTCCAGTAGTTTCCAACAGTTAAACGAAAATAAAGTCCAATCAAACGAAAAACGAAAAACATCAGTAGCCTAGTTTCCAACAGTTAAACGAAAATAAAGTCCAATCAAACGAAAAGTTAGAACAGTCTCTTACAGAGCATCGTGGAGAAAAAGAATAGCATCCACAGTGGAAGATTTTAACCCAGTCCTCTCTTCTATCACTCTGCGATTTTTCTCTTAATATTCTCCATTATTTGCAAGTGAGGTGAATCGTTGGTTGCGCTGACGGGAAACCTTCTGTGTGTGCGCGTGCTTGCGTGCGTGAGACTGTCATGTCAATCATATGTCAGTGTAATTATAAGATTATGAAAGTTATGAGGTTATTAAATGTCTTTCTATGTTTGTTCTTCTATCGTCGACGTCAACTTCTCATATTTTTTTAATTAATGTCTAAAAATATAAAAAGAAGGATAACCCAAAAAAGGCCCGAGGCCCGGCCCGCATGTGAACTATGACGTGAAAATTGGCCCGAAGCCCGGCCCTAGGGGCGTAAAAAAGTCGGGGCCCGTCGGGCTCGGGCTGAAATGCAGGGCTCTACTTCAAAGGAAATCAGATAACGAACTGCTGACGCCATCTCCAACTAAATCAGGCCGAAGCTACGTTAGTTTCTGGAGTTCAAACTCCGGCCGCTAAACACCTCTGACCACCCATTGGTCGGTGGTGATGATGTAATAGGTGGCTGTGGCTCTGAGGCTCCGCCTCCGGTTCGCTTCTTCAGTTCCGGTGAGGTCAGACGCGAGTGAACACATGAACACACTGGGGAGACGCTTTATAGGAGAAACTGAAGCTGTTATTCTGATTAAACACGACACTCTTATTCATGTTTAATGCTGTGAAGCTGCTGCTTTAAAGCACTCTATCGTGTTTGAAGTGCTCAATGAATGTAACGTGACGTGAGTCTCAGAGCTGGTGTAAACATATGCACATCACTAAGATCAGATGCTTTCTGAACTGCTGTTTTCTCACCGCTGTCATGTGTGATTGTTTTGTTATTGAGAGGCTTCAGGATGTTCACTAACAGTATATCGCTGCAAAAGTATGTGGAAAACACAGAGGAAAACTAGTGGAAAACCAGTGGAAAAACAGGAAACCCAGAGGAAAACTGGTGGAAAACCAGTGGAAAAACAGGAAAACTAGTGGAAACCCAGTGGAAACCAAGATGAAGCCCAGTGGAAAACTAGTGGAAAACCAGTGGAAAACCAGAGGAAAACTAGAAAACCAGAGGAAAACCAGTGGAAAACCAGTGGAAAACCAGAGGAAAACCAGAGGAAAACCAGAGGAAAACCAGTCGGAAACCAGTCGGAAACCCAGTGGAAACCAAGATGAAGCCCAGTGGAAAACTAGTGGAAAACCAGTGGAAAACCAGAGGAAAACTAGAAAACCAGAGGAAAACCAGTGGAAAACCAGTGGAAAACCAGAGGAAAACCAGAGGAAAACCAGTCGGAAACCAGTCGGAAAACTAGTGGAAAAACAGAGAAAACCCAGAGGAAACCCAGTGGAAACCCAGATGAAACCCAGTGGAAAACCAGAGGAAAACTAGTGGAAAACCAGTGGAAAAACAGAGGAAAACTAGTGGAAAAACAGAGGAAACCCAGAGGAAAACTAGTGGAAAACCAGTGGAAAACCTGTGGAAAAACAGAGGAAACCCAGATGAAAATCAGTGGAAAACCAGATGAAAATCAGTGGAAAACCAGAGGAAAACTAGTGGAAAACCAGTGGGAAACCAGTGGAAAACTAGTGGAAACCCAGAGGAAAACCAGTGGAAAACCAGATGAAAACCAGTGGAAAACCAGAGGAAACCCAGAGGAAAACCAGTGGAAAACCAGAGGAAAACTAGTGGAAAACCAGTGGAAAACTAGTGGAAACCCAGAGGAAACCCAGATGAAAATCAGTGGAAAACCAGATGAAAATCAGTGGAAAACCAGAGGAAAACTAGTGGAAAACCAGTGGAAAACTAGTGGAAACCTTAACCCAGAGGAAAACCAGTGGAAAACCAGAGGAAACCCAGATGAAAACCAGTGGAAAACCAGTGGAAAACCAGAGGAAACCCAGATGAAAACCAGTGGAAAACCAGAGGAAACCCAGATGAAACCCAGTGGAAAACTAGTGGAAAACCAGAGGAAAACCAGTGGAAAACCAGAGGAAACCAGTGGAAAACTAGTGGAAAGCCAGTGGAAAACCAGAGGAAAACCAGAGGAAACCAGAGGAAACCAGTGGAAAACTAGTGGAAAGCCAGTGGAAACTTCAGCTGTTATCAGACACCTTCAGCTGTGTATTGAATGTTTCTAATGACATCAGTAGCTGAACACAAATCAAAACACACAATCATGTGATCATGCCGTGAATCAACACTCAGCCGTGATTGGGCACTGCGCCGGCTCATTTGCATACAGCTGTGGGTCATTAACACACAATCACAATCTGGTAACTGGACACACTTGAGTCTGTTAGTGCTGGGGAATAATAAACTGGGAATGATGAATCCCACAAGCGGGAAGAGCCGAGGGTCCTGCAGAGCTGAAACACACCCTGCCGTGAGCTCAAACACACACACACACACACACAGAGAGAGAGAGAGAGGAATTTGCTTGATGCAGCACAGATGAAAAACACACGAGACACAGAGAGACAGAGATAAGAACGAGAGACTGGTTTACTACAGCACTAATCTTATCAGTGTGCATGACTGACCCACACTACAGCACACACACACACACACACACACACTCAGAGCACAATGAAGACGCTCTACAGGTCAGCCTGACATCTGAGCGACACACACACACACACACACACACACACCGGAGCTCAGACCTCAGAGCTTGATTTGAAGGCTGGTTTTAATTCACTCAAACAGGCTCCGTTTGGGAAGCGCATGGAAAACTCCACACGTCATGTGACCCATTTACAGCCCTTAAACAGAACCGGCCACATCCAGATTCACCAGTCTGAGAAACACACACACACACACACACACACACACACACGATGAGTGCCTGATATGAACCCAGACAGCAGCTGTGTCTGTTTGACCTTTGACCTCCAGCACACATTCAATTAGCATTTTAACACTATGCTGGTCTTGGGTTTCACATTCACACACACTCTCTCACACACACACACTGGCTCATGTTACAGAAGATCTTACTGTAACCAGTTAAACACGTCTTCAAATCACAGCCGACTTTTTTGAATCATTAGTCAACTCAGTTCTGAAGTGAGTCATTATAGTTCAAAAGGAATCAGTAGTTGTAAAATGAATCATTATAGTTCATAAAGGAATCAACACAGTTCTAATATGAATCAAATCAACTCTAAAATGAATCATTATTGTTCTAAAATAAATCACTGTATATCAAAAATGAATCAGTACAGTTAAAAAATGAACCACTGTAGATCATAAGTTAATTAATACAGTTCTAAAATGAATCACAACGGTTCAATATGAATCAACACAGTTCTGAAGTGAATCATTATTGTTCAAAATGGATCAACACAGTTCTGAAGTGAATCATTATTGTTCAAAATGTATCACTAAAGAGCATAAATGAATCACTGCAGTTCTAAAATGAATCATTATAGTTAAAATATGAATCGCTGCAGTTCTAAAACGAATGACATAAGTCAGTTTCGTCACTGCCAATCAGTCAGCGTGTCGTCTTATTAATATCTGAGGTCTTCCAGCATGGTTTTCTGCTAGTGTGCATATGACCACTGAAAACGCTGTCTAGGTAGGCAGCGCACGAGGGTTTGAACACACTCACACACACTGTGTGTTCTGAGATCTGAACAACACACTGTTTACCTGACGCCCACAAACACTGCAGGACAACTGCTCTCGTTTTCCACTTCTTCATGGAGGAAGCCTCTCACACACACACACACACACACACACACACACACACTCTCTCTCTCTCTCTCTGGCAGTGTATGAGAGGTGTGTGTTTGTGTTCTCTTGGCTTCTGCAGTTTTACGGTTGGACCGTCCAAGCTCTTATTCTTAGCTTCCATAAAGTGAGCGTTCACTGATGATCGAGTGCTGGTTAACCAGCTAACCTCAAACAGACCTTAAAGGGCCAGCGCAGGGAAAGCACTGCGGCCCAAGGCATTGTGGGTCCCTAAAGCAGTGGCATTGTCGACACATAGTACTTAAAAATATAAGTGAAATCAGGTATTAAACTTTGTGATGTACAGCGGAGAGATTGATTTACTGTCAGGATGGTGTTTAAACTGAGGAAAAAAGCTAATATCACTATTAAACTTTTAAAAAATGTAATTGTGACTTTTTATCTCACAATTCTGAAACTCTATAACTCGAATTGCTAGTTTATATTTCACAATTATTACAATTGCGAGATATAAACTCAAAATTCTGACTTTTTTTCTAGCAATTCCGAGTTTATTATTCTGACCGTTTTTCTCAGAATTGTGAGATAAAGAGGCACAATTAATCGCAATCGACTATTCTAAAACATTAATCAATGCAGTTCAGTTCTGAAATGAATCAATGCAGTTCTAATATGAACAATCATTTTTTTTTTAAAGTATCACTGCATTTCTAAAATGGGTCACTATAGCTCAAAAATGAATCAATGCAGTTCTAAAACTAATCATTATAGTTAAAAAAATTACTCAAAATGGTTAAAAAATGAATCACAACAGTTCTAAAATTAATCACTATAATTGAATAATGAATCAAAACTTCTCAAATGAAACAGTAAAATAATGGATCGCTACAGTTCAAATAAAAAATCACTGCTATTCTAAACTGAATCATTATAGTTCTGAAATGAATCACTGCGATTCTAAAATGACTCAATACAGTTCTAAAATGAATCGGTAGTTCAAATGGAATCAATACACAAAATAAGACTTGATCTTATAGAATAACATAGTATGTGTACAAATATATATGATATTACAATAATAAAGTACATGATAGTATCTTTAATCCACGATAATACCGTCAGATGTTCGTTAATATTATTTCGCTTGGTTTACTGTGTGATTCTGACATACTACTGAATGAAATAAAGCAAATAAAAGCGGTTTGTTTTAGATAAATAGAGTATGAATGAGTAAATCTGAACGATCCTCCTCACAGAAACATTAAACCTACAAGACATTTACATTTATCACCAACACCAGCTCTAAATCTCAAGTTATATCACGTTAAAGCAAAGAAAAACGCTTTCAAAATACAGAAAAAAGAGAAGGGAGAAAGAAGGAACTCGTCGTTTCTCCTGCCACGACTTTCCGTTCTGGACGAACCGACGATAAAAGACGCAGAAACCGATTCAAACGGGCAACTTTCTGACTGAAGTCTTCATGTCGTCTTGGTCTAAATAAAACTAATCTGCAGTTTTTCTCCGTTAATCTGAGGTGTTCATTTAAGAAAGTGAGGTAAATGTAGAAATCTGAGGTAAATGCGCGAGAACAAAAGATACTCACGGTCGCGCGCTCGTCAGCCGGAGGGTCTCGAGACAGAAAGTCGGTGATTTAAAACATCCAGAAAACGAAGCTTTCCGTTAAACCGTTCACGAGCTCACAAACTCATTCACCGACACTCACACTCACACACACACTCACACTCTCTCTCTCTCTCTCTCTCTCTCTCTCTCTCTCTCTCTCTCTCTCTCTCTCTCTCTCGTCACCACGGCAACACACCGGCGCTTCCACGCGGGTTTACAGCTGTATGTGCGCGCGCGCGCGTACTCGCTCAATAATTCTTTAATCAGAGCAACACGAGGCTTTCATGGTTCCGATGTCGCGTTATTTTATTGCCGATATAGGCTTGTTTTGCGTCGTTTTAATGATCTATACGGTGATAAAGCTCTTTGTCAGACTTCATAACATCTGGAAAAGTTTAGCAGAGGCTAAAAACTGTATTTAAAAAAAAAGATTTAACTAACATACATTTGATTTTAATAATTTAATAGAAATATATGTAAATTAATAAACTTATAATAAATAAAATTTGATGTAAAGAACTCCCTGCATCTCAGTAGATCTACTCTAGATGTTAATGAGAAATATCTCAGAATATAAATACTAATTAGATTTTTTGGCTACTTTCCAATAACCATATACAATAATGCATTATCTAACAATGAGCAAAACATTTGTTACAGTGTTTATTATTGGTCTTTGATATCGTTAGTTAATTAGCCCTTTAAATAATTACAGATACAACTGTAACTTTTAACATTAAATGCTTTAAATGTATTGTTCATGGCTAGTTCATGTTAACTCTATGAGACCCTATTGTAGTGCTAGCCCTTCATCTCTCAGATGTGTGTGTTTGTTGTGCTCGCAGGCGGAGGCTGTGTGTATTTGTTTGCATGGCACACATTCTTCACCCACTGTAACCCTGACGGACCACCAGCCGTCTGCACTAAACTGACCTCAGATCTGCTCTAAACTGACCTCAGAAACTGACCTCAGATCTGCACTAAACTGACCTCAGAAACTGACCTCAGATCTGCTCTAAACTGACCTCAGAAACTGACCTTAGATCTGCTCTAAACTGACCTCAGAAACTGACCTCAGATCTGCTCTAAACTGACCTCAGAAACTGACCTCAGATCTGCTCTAAACTGACCTCAGAAACTGACCTTAGATCTGCTCTAAACTGACCTCAGATCATCTGTGACGCGCTCCTGCGACACACAGCTGAGGAAATAAGAGGTGTGTGAATACAGAGAGCTTACAAACATCACAGAGGAGAGATTCACCGCTCACTCTCTCATAGCTCAAAGACAACCTGCCTCATTTAATCATGCAGTATTTCTCTTCACATGCCTGAGCACAGTTTAAGACATTGCGTTCCCTCAGGAAACTTTGCGTTCGCTCGCAAAACTATTGCATTCACTCGCAAAACTGTTGCGTTCCCTCAAGAAACTTTGCGTTCGCTCGCAAAACTGTTGCGTTCTCTGGCAAAACTGTTGCGTTCCCTCAAGAAACTTTGCGTTATCTCGCAAAACTGTTGCGTTCCCTCGAGAAACTTTGCGTTCTCTGGCAAAACTGTTGCGTTCCCTCAAGAAACTTTGCGTTATCTCGCAAAACTGTTGCGTTCCCTCAAGAAACTTTGCGTTCTCTCGCAAAACTGTTGCGTTACCTCAAGAAACTTTGCGTTCGCTCGCAAAACTGTTGCGTTCTCTGGCAAAACTGTTGCGTTCCCTCAAGAAACTTTGCGTTCTCTCGCAAAACTGATGCGTTCCCTCAAGAAACTTTGCGTTCGAACACAAAACTGTTGCATTCACTCTCAAAACTGTTGCGTTCCCTCAAGAAACTTTGCGTTCGCTCGCAAAACTGATGCGTTCCCTCAAGAAACTTTGCGTTCGCTCGCAAAACTGTTGCGTTCCCTCAAGAAACTTTGCGTTCGCTCGCAAAACTGATGCGTTCCCTCAAGAAACTTTGCGTTCGCTCGCAAAACTGATGCGTTCCCTCAAGAAACTTTGCGTTCGCTCGCAAAACTGTTGCGTTCCCTCAAGAAACTTTGCGTTCTCTCGCAAAACTGATGCGTTCCCTCAAGAAACTTTGTGTTCGCTCGCAAAACTGATGCGTTCCCTCAAGAAACTTTGCGTTCGCTCGCAAAACTGATGCGTTCCCTCAAGAAACTTTGCGTTCCCTCAAGAAACTTTGCGTTCCCTCAAGAAACTTTGCGTTCCCTCAAGAAACTTTGCGTTCTCTCGCAAAACTGTTGCGTTCCCTCAAGAAACTTTGCGTTCGAACACAAAACTGTTGCATTCACTCTCAAAACTGTTGCGTTCCCTCAAGAAACTTTGCGTTCGCTCGCAAAACTGATGCGTTCCCTCAAGAAACTTTGCGTTCTCTGGCAAAACTGTTGCGTTCCCTCAAGAAACTTTGCGTTATCTCGCAAAACTGTTGCGTTCCCTCGAGAAACTTTGCGTTCTCTGGCAAAACTGTTGCGTTCCCTCAAGAAACTTTGCGTTATCTCGCAAAACTGTTGCGTTCCCTCAAGAAACTTTGCGTTCTCTCGCAAAACTGTTGCGTTACCTCAAGAAACTTTGCGTTCGCTCGCAAAACTGTTGCGTTCTCTGGCAAAACTGTTGCGTTCCCTCAAGAAACTTTGCGTTCTCTCGCAAAACTGATGCGTTCCCTCAAGAAACTTTGCGTTCGAACACAAAACTGTTGCATTCACTCTCAAAACTGTTGCGTTCCCTCAAGAAACTTTGCGTTCGCTCGCAAAACTGATGCGTTCCCTCAAGAAACTTTGCGTTCGCTCGCAAAACTGATGCGTTCCCTCAAGAAACTTTGCGTTCGCTCGCAAAACTGATGCGTTCCCTCAAGAAACTTTGCGTTCGCTCGCAAAACTGTTGCGTTCCCTCAAGAAACTTTGCGTTCTCTCGCAAAACTGATGCGTTCCCTCAAGAAACTTTGCGTTCGCTCGCAAAACTGATGCGTTCCCTCAAGAAACTTTGCGTTCGCTCGCAAAACTGATGCGTTCCCTCAAGAAACTTTGCGTTCCCTCAAGAAACTTTGCGTTCCCTCAAGAAACTTTGCGTTCCCTCAAGAAACTTTGCGTTCCCTCAAGAAACTTTGCGTTCTCTCGCAAAACTGTTGCGTTCCCTCAAGAAACTTTGCGTTCGAACACAAAACTGTTGCATTCACTCTCAAAACTGTTGCGTTCCCTCAAGAAACTTTGCGTTCTCTCAAGAAACTTTGCGTTCTCTCGCAAAACTGATGCATTCCCTCAAGAAACTTTGCGTTCGCTCGCAAAACTGTTGCGTTCCCTCAAGAAACTTTGCGTTCTCTCAAGAAACTTTGCGTTCTCTCGCAAAACTGATGCATTCCCTCAAGAAACTTTGCGTTCTCTCAAGAAACTTTGCGTTCTCTCAAGAAACTTTGCGTTCTCTCAAGAAACTTTGCGTTCTCTCAAGAAACTTTGCGTTCGCTCGCAAAACTGTTGCGTTCCCTCAAGAAACTTTGCGTTCTCTTAAGAAACTTTGCGTTCTCTCGCAAAACTGTTGCGTTCCCTCAAGAAACTTTGCGTTCTCTTAAGAAACTTTGCGTTCTCTCGCAAAACTGTTGCGTTCCCTCAAGAAACTTTGCGTTCTCTTAAGAAACTTTGCGTTCTCTCGGAAAAAAGATGCATTCCCTAAAGAAACTTTGCGTTCGCACGCAAAACTGTTGCGTTCCCTCAAGAAACTTTGCGTTCGAACACAAAACTATTGCATTCGCTCGCAAAACTAATGCGTTCCCTCAAGAAACTCTGCGTTCGCTCGCAAAACTGTTGCATTCCCTCAAGAAACTTTGCGTTCGCTCGCAAAAGTATTGCGTTCCCTCAAGAAACTTTGCGTTCACTCGCAAAACTGTTGCGTTCCCTCAAGAAACTTTGCGTTCGCTCGCAAAACTGATGCATTCCCTCAAGAAACTTTGCGTTCGCTCGCAAAACTGTTGCGTTCCCTCAAGAAACTTTGCGTTCTCTCAAGAAACTTTGCGTTCTCTCGCAAAACTGATGCATTCCCTCAAGAAACTTTGCGTTCGCTCGCAAAACTGTTGCGTTCCCTCAAGAAACTTTGCGTTCCCTCAAGAAACTTTGCGTTCTCTCGCAAAACTGATGCATTCCCTCAAGAAACTTTGCGTTCTCTCAAGAAACTTTGCGTTCTCTCGCAAAACTGATGCATTCCCTCAAGAAACTTTGCGTTCTCTCAAGAAACTTTGCGTTCTCTCAAGAAACTTTGCGTTCTCTCGCAAAACTGATGCATTCCCTCAAGAAACTTTGCGTTCTCTCAAGAAACTTTGCGTTCTCTCAAGAAACTTTGCGTTCTCTCAAGAAACTTTGCGTTCGCTCGCAAAACTGTTGCGTTCCCTCAAGAAACTTTGCGTTCTCTTAAGAAACTTTGCGTTCTCTCGGAAAAAAGATGCATTCCCTAAAGAAACTTTGCGTTCGCACGCAAAACTGTTGCGTTCCCTCAAGAAACTTTGCGTTCGAACACAAAACTATTGCATTCGCTCGCAAAACTAATGCGTTCCCTCAAGAAACTCTGCGTTCGCTCGCAAAACTGTTGCATTCCCTCAAGAAACTTTGCGTTCGCTCGCAAAAGTATTGCGTTCCCTCAAGAAACTTTGCGTTCGCTCGCAAAACTGTTGCGTTCCCTCAAGAAACTTTGCGTTCGAACACAAAACTATTGCATTCGCTCGCAAAACTAATGCGTTCCCTCAAGAAACTCTGCGTTCGCTCGCAAAACTGTTGCATTCCCTCAAGAAACTTTGCGTTCGCTCGCAAAAGTATTGCGTTCCCTCAAGAAACTTTGCGTTCGAACACAAAACTATTGCATTCGCTCGCAAAACTATTGCATTCCCTCAAGAAACTTTGCGTTCGCTCGCAAAACTGTTGCGTTACCTCAAGAAACTTTGCGTTCGAACACAAAACTGTTGCATTCCCTCAAGAAACTTTGCGTTCGCTCGCAAAACTATTGCATTCGCTCGCAAAACTATTGCATTCGCTCGCAAAACTGTTGCGTTCCCTCAAGAAACTTTGCGTTCTCTCGCAAAACTGTTGCGTTACCTCAAGAAACTTTGCGTTCGAACACAAAACTGTTGCATTCGCTCGCAAAACTGATGCGTTCCCTCAAGAAACTTTGCGTTCGAACACAAAACTGTTGCATTCACTCTCAAAACTGTTGCGTTCCCTCAAGAAACTTTGCGTTCTCTCGCAAAACTGTTGCGTTACCTCAAGAAACTTTGCGTTCGCTCGCAAAACTGATGCGTTCCCTCAAGAAACTTTGCGTTCGAACACAAAACTGTTGCATTCGCTCAAGAAACTTTGCGTTCGCTCGCAAAACTGTTGCGTTCTCTGGCAAAACTGTTGCGTTCCCTCAAGAAACTTTGCGTTCTCTCGCAAAACTGTTGCGTTCCCTCAAGAAACTTTGCGTTCGCTCGCAAAACTGATGCGTTCCCTCAAGAAACTTTGCGTTCGAACACAAAACTGTTGCATTCACTCTCAAAACTGTTGCGTTCCCTCAAGAAACTTTGCGTTCGCTCGCAAAACTGTTGCGTTCTCTGGCAAAACTGTTGCGTTCCCTCAAGAAACTTTGCGTTCTCTCGCAAAACTGTTGCGTTCCCTCAAGAAACTTTGCGTTCGCTCGCAAAACTGATGCGTTCCCTCAAGAAACTTTGCGTTCGAACACAAAACTGTTGCATTCACTCTCAAAACTGTTGCGTTCCCTCAAGAAACTTTGCGTTCGCTCGCAAAACTGATGCGTTCCCTCAAGAAACTTTGCGTTCGCTCGCAAAACTGTTGCGTTCCCTCAAGAAACTTTGCGTTCTCTCGCAAAACTGTTGCGTTCCCTCAAGAAACTTTGCGTTCGCTCGCAAAACTGATGCGTTCCCTCAAGAAACTTTGCGTTCTCTCGCAAAACTGATGCGTTCCCTCAAGAAACTTTGCGTTCTCTCGCAAAACTGTTGCATTCCCTCAAGAAACTTTGCGTTCTCTCGCAAAACTGTTGCGTTCCCTCAAGAAACTTTGCGTTCGCTCAAGAAACTTTGCGTTCGCTCGCAAAACTGATGCGTTCCCTCAAGAAACTTTGCGTTCCCTCAAGAAACTTTGCGTTCGCTCAAGAAACTTTGCGTTCCCTCAAGAAACTTTGCGTTCGCTCGCAAAACTGATGCGTTCCCTCAAGAAACTTTGCGTTCCCTCAAGAAACTTTGCGTTCGCTCAAGAAACTTTGCGTTCGCTCAAGAAACTTTGCGTTCCCTCAAGAAACTTTGCGTTCCCTCAAGAAACTTTGCGTTCGCTCAAGAAACTTTGCGTTCGCTCGCAAAACTGATGCGTTCCCTCAAGAAACTTTGCGTTCGCTCGCAAAACTGTTGCGTTCCCTCAAGAAACTTTGCGTTCTCTCGCAAAACTGTTGCGTTCCCTCAAGAAACTTTGCGTTCGCTCGCAAAACTGATGCGTTCCCTCAAGAAACTTTGCGTTCTCTCGCAAAACTGATGCGTTCCCTCAAGAAACTTTGCGTTCTCTCGCAAAACTGTTGCGTTCCCTCAAGAAACTTTGCGTTCGCTCGCAAAACTGTTGCGTTCCCTCAAGAAACTTTGCGTTCTCTCGCAAAACTGATGCGTTCCCTCAAGAAACTTTGCGTTCTCTCGCAAAACTGTTGCGTTCCCTCAAGAAACTTTGCGTTCGCTCGCAAAACTGATGCGTTCCCTCAAGAAACTTTGCGTTCTCTCGCAAAACTGATGCGTTCCCTCAAGAAACTTTGCGTTCTCTCGCAAAACTGTTGCGTTCCCTCAAGAAACTTTGCGTTCTCTCGCAAAACTGTTGCGTTCCCTCAAGAAACTTTGCGTTCGCTCAAGAAACTTTGCGTTCGCTCGCAAAACTGATGCATTCCCTCAAGAAACTTTGCGTTCGCTCAAGAAACTTTGCGTTCGCTCGCAAAACTGATGCGTTCCCTCAAGAAACTTTGCGTTCGCTCGCAAAACTGTTGCGTTCCCTCAAGAAACTTTGCGTTCTCTCGCAAAACTGTTGCGTTCCCTCAAGAAACTTTGCGTTCGCTCGCAAAACTGATGCGTTCCCTCAAGAAACTTTGCGTTCTCTCGCAAAACTGATGCGTTCCCTCAAGAAACTTTGCGTTCTCTCGCAAAACTGTTGCGTTCCCTCAAGAAACTTTGCGTTCGCTCGCAAAACTGATGCGTTCCCTCAAGAAACTTTGCGTTCTCTCGCAAAACTGATGCGTTCCCTCAAGAAACTTTGCGTTCTCTCGCAAAACTGTTGCGTTCCCTCAAGAAACTTTGCGTTCTCTCGCAAAACTGTTGCGTTCCCTCAAGAAACTTTGCGTTCGAACACAAAACTGTTGCATTCACTCTCAAAACTGTTGCGTTCCCTCAAGAAACTTTGCGTTCACTCTCAAAACTGTTGCGTTCCCTCAAGAAACTTTGCGTTCGCTCGCAAAACTGATGCATTCCCTCAAGAAACTTTGCGTTCTCTCGCAAAACTGTTGCGTTCCCTCAAGAAACTTTGCGTTCGAACACAAAACTGTTGCGTTCCCTCAAGAAACTTTGCGTTCGAACACAAAACTGTTGCATTCACTCTCAAAACTGTTGCGTTCCCTCAAGAAACTTTGCGTTCACTCTCAAAACTGTTGCGTTCCCTCAAGAAACTTTGCGTTCGCTCGCAAAACTGATGCATTCCCTCAAGAAACTTTGCGTTCGCTCGCAAAACTGATGCATTCCCTCAAGAAACTTTGCGTTCGCTCAAGAAACTTTGCGTTCGCTCGCAAAACTGATGCGTTCCCTCAAGAAACTTTGCGTTCGCTCGCAAAACTGTTGCGTTCCCTCAAGAAACTTTGCGTTCTCTCGCAAAACTGTTGCGTTCCCTCAAGAAACTTTGCGTTCGCTCGCAAAACTGATGCGTTCCCTCAAGAAACTTTGCGTTCTCTCGCAAAACTGATGCGTTCCCTCAAGAAACTTTGCGTTCTCTCGCAAAACTGTTGCGTTCCCTCAAGAAACTTTGCGTTCGAACACAAAACTGTTGCATTCACTCTCAAAACTGTTGCGTTCCCTCAAGAAACTTTGCGTTCTCTCGCAAAACTGTTGCGTTCCCTCAAGAAACTTTGCGTTCTCTCGCAAAACTGTTGCGTTCCCTCAAGAAACTTTGCGTTCGAACACAAAACTGTTGCGTTCCCTCAAGAAACTTTGCGTTCGAACACAAAACTGTTGCATTCACTCTCAAAACTGTTGCGTTCCCTCAAGAAACTTTGCGTTCACTCTCAAAACTGTTGCGTTCCCTCAAGAAACTTTGCGTTCGCTCGCAAAACTGATGCGTTCCCTCAAGAAACTTTGCGTTCTCTCGCAAAACTGATGCGTTCCCTCAAGAAACTTTGCGTTCTCTCGCAAAACTGTTGCGTTCCCTCAAGAAACTTTGCGTTCTCTCGCAAAACTGTTGCGTTCCCTCAAGAAACTTTGCGTTCGCTCAAGAAACTTTGCGTTCGCTCGCAAAACTGATGCGTTCCCTCAAGAAACTTTGCGTTCCCTCAAGAAACTTTGCGTTCTCTCGCAAAACTGTTGCGTTCCCTCAAGAAACTTTGCGTTCGCTCAAGAAACTTTGCGTTCGCTCGCAAAACTGATGCGTTCCCTCAAGAAACTTTGCGTTCGCTCGCAAAACTGTTGCGTTCCCTCAAGAAACTTTGCGTTCTCTCGCAAAACTGTTGCGTTCCCTCAAGAAACTTTGCGTTCGCTCGCAAAACTGATGCGTTCCCTCAAGAAACTTTGCGTTCTCTCGCAAAACTGATGCGTTCCCTCAAGAAACTTTGCGTTCTCTCGCAAAACTGTTGCGTTCCCTCAAGAAACTTTGCGTTCTCTCGCAAAACTGTTGCGTTCCCTCAAGAAACTTTGCGTTCGAACACAAAACTGTTGCGTTCCCTCAAGAAACTTTGCGTTCGAACACAAAACTGTTGCATTCACTCTCAAAACTGTTGCGTTCCCTCAAGAAACTTTGCGTTCACTCTCAAAACTGTTGCGTTCCCTCAAGAAACTTTGCGTTCGCTCGCAAAACTGATGCATTCCCTCAAGAAACTTTGCGTTCGCTCGCAAAACTGTTGCGTTCCCTCAAGAAACTTTGCGTTCCCTCAAGAAACTTTGCGTTCGCTCGCAAAACTGATGCATTCCCTCAAGAAACTTTGCGTTCGCTCGCAAAACTGATGCATTCCCTCAAGAAACTTTGCGTTCCCTCAAGAAACTTTGCGTTCGCTCGCAAAACTGATGCGTTCCCTCAAGAAACTTTGCGTTCGCTCGCAAAACTGATGCATTCCCTCAAGAAACTTTGCGTTCCCTCAAGAAACTTTGCGTT
>NC_140231.1:36460900-36488400 GCF_951802725.1 Rutilus rutilus
ATTACAGGAAGTGCAGAGGAGGGAGCGGGTCCTATTACAGGAAGTGCAGAGGAGGGGGCGGGTCCGATTACAGGTAGTGCAGAGGAGAGGGCGGGTCCTATTACAGGAAGTGCAGATGAGGGGGCGGGTCCGAATACAGGAAGTGCAGAGGGGGGGGCGGGTTTGATTACAGGAAGTGTAGAGGAGGGAGCGGGTCCTATTACAGGAAGTGCAGAGGAGGGAGCGGGTCCTATTACAGGAAGTGCAGAGGAGGGGGCGAGCCCTATTACAGGAAGTGCAGAGGAGGGAGCGGGTCCTATTACAGGAAGTGAGCAGCTGTTTCTGTCCCCGTCTCTGGAAAACTCTGTCTCCTCCTCACTAATGGCTTTTCAATCTGTTCTCCATCTCTTCAGTGAAGCACAAGATCTGATCCTGCTTCAGACTGATAAAGAAATATCATCTTACTAAGACATATTATTGGCAGATATAGAGTGACAAACAATATTTATATGCATTTTATGTACGTACCTGCTATTCTGCTATAAAGATCTCATTGATTTACATTACAGCCTTACTTTTTGTCCATATAAATATCAGCATCTGCAGCAAATTGCATATTTTTTTCTGAATAAAACTGTTTTTCCTCCAAACTTTCACTATATCAGACTATATGAGCCATAAAAGCCTGATGCATCAAATATGACACTCAATTTAAAAAAAAAACACATATGCAAACGTTTTTTTTTTTACGATTTTTTATTATTTTGTCCAATGGTTCAATCAATGTTCCATTCTAAAAAAAAATGTATATGATTTTCATAGGGTTAAAATTATTACATATAATGTGTGTGTGAGAATGAGCCTCATTGCTCAGTGTTTCTCATCCAGTGCTGAACTGATGCATGATGGGAAACACGAGCTTCAGAGGAGAATCAGACAGAATCAGACTTCAGAAGAGTCATATGGTTTTTGCTTAGAATAAATGAACATACCATCCCAGACGGATACTTAAACTCACATGAGCCCAAACACACACACTGCATTCGATGCTGATTGTGGTGAAAAATGATTCAATTTTAAAAGACTAAGATGATTTAAAGGTGAGATCTGTAATCACACACACACACTCGCACACATTCACTCACTCACACTCACACTCACACTCACACACACACTAACTCACTCACTCATTCTCATTCACGTACGCACACACGCACACTAACTCACACACATGAACACTCACACACAAACACTCACACACACTCACTCACTCACACGCGCACACAAACGCACACATTCACTCACTCACTCTCTCACACTCACACACACAAACACTCACACACACACTCCTTCTCCTCCTCCTCACTGCCAGGGTCCCCAGGCTCCGCTGGCCCCGGGGTCACAGCGGGGGTCATCGGGGGGGAAGTCGACGGGTCTGGCCTGGTTCTGGTACTCCTGCAAGCGTCGGAGCAGGAAGGCCACGAGCTCCGGGCGCTTATGGGAAACCTCCACTCGCTCCTCGGGATCCTCCTCGACGTTAAACAGCATCACCGGCTTCAGCGGGTCCGACGCCTTCTGCACATGACCAGCAGGGGGCGGGAACCACAGAGGACAACCTGAAGGAAATCACAGATGACAACCTAAAGGAAACCACAGAGGACAACCTGAAGGAAACCACAGAGGACAACCTGAAGGAAACCACAGAGGACAACCTAAAGGAAACCACAGAGGACAACCTGAAGGAAACCACAGACAACCTAAAGGAAACCACAGAGGACAACCTGAAGGAAACCACAGAGGACAACCTAAAGGAAACCACAGAGGACAACCTGAAGGAAACCACAGAGGACAACCTGAAGGAAACCACAGAGGACAACCTAAAGGAAACCACAGAGGACAACCTGAAGGAAATCACAGATGACAACCTAAAGGAAACCACAGAGGACAACCTGAAGGAAACCACAGAGGACAACCTGAAGGAAACCACAGAGGACAACCTAAAGGAAACCACAGAGGACAACCTGAAGGAAACCACAGACAACCTAAAGGAAACCACAGAGGACAACCTGAAGGAAACCACAGAGGACAACCTAAAGGAAACCACAGAGGACAACCTGAAGGAAACCACAGAGGACAACCTGAAGGAAACCACAGAGGACAACCTAAAGGAAACCACAGAGGACAACCTAAAGGAAACCACAGAGGACAACCTGAAGGAAACCACAGAGGACAACCTTAAGGAAACCCACAAAACGTCTTGGTTACATATGTAACCTTTGCTCCCTGAGCAGTATTCCCCGAATATGGGATATGGGAACACCTTTGGTGTAGACGAATGTCTGAAGCCCTTATACCATCACACCAATTTGATTGGCCAATATCGCTTAGCACCACCCTAAGAATACGTCACGTATGCTTCATATTAGTGTGCTGCGGGCTATTTCCTCAGATTCCATGACAAAGGAAGCACTATTCAAGTAAGGGAAGGCCGGCATCGCAGTGTCTCATTCCCTACTCAGGGAACAAAGGTTACACTCCCTTTTATAGGTTTCTCAACACTGCGAATATACCTATGGGAACAATTTATACCATAACGCCTTCACATACCTGAGAATAGCTGGAAGACTGTGGAAAGTGTCCGCTCAAGCAGATAAGACCTGGGAGCCCGGAGCCATTCTCACGTCCAGACCGTAGAACTTGATAAAAGTGTTCGGAGAAGACCATCCTGCCGCAACACAAATATCCTCCAAAGAAGAGCCCCTAAAAAGAGCTTGAGAAGAAGCCATTCCTCTAGTGGAATGGGCACGCACACCTAGAGGCGAAGCCAAACCTTGTGCCTCATAAGCCACGAGATAACCTCAATCACCCAATGAGACATTCCCTGTTTGGTGACGGCAGCCCCTCTGTTTTTACCACCAAAACACACAAACAATTGCTCCAATTTACGCCACTGGGCTGAGCGGTCGTCATAGACCTTCAGTGTCCTGACCGGGCAGAGGCCGAGAGGCTGTGCATCACTCCCAGTCTCCGAGGGGAAAAAGCCTTCAAAACCACCAGCTGAGAACAAAAAGGGGTTGACACTACCATAGTTCTGTCAGGACCACTATCGTCAAATACGGTAGACAATTAGCATACAGTTTCGCAAACAAATCTACCTCCGCTCGGCCAAACTGCTGATATATGAGGCTCACCACTTGAGGGTGCAACCTCCATTCCCCCGGTTCTAAGCCCTGCCTTGAAAGCAGCACTGCTCCCAGGCTAAGATGGCCTGGAATGTGAACCGCCCCTTGACCGACAGAAAGTCTCGACCACGGACACAGAGCATAAAAGCCTCTGCGTGTGATCATTACTCTGCGAAACGGGTGGCAATGGGGGTGTGTGGAGACAGCCGTGCCCGTATCGTGTGAGTCTAGTTCTATGCCCAGAAAAGTCGTGTGTTGACGTGGCAGCAACACACTCTTCTGAAGGTTTATGCGTAAACCCAAGCTCCTCAAATGGCTGAGTACCAAGTCTCGATGTACTATTGCCAAGTCCTGAGATTGAGCTAATATCAGCCAATCGTCCAGGTAGTTTAAGATTTGGACGCCCTGGGGCCGCAGCAGGGCCAGAGCTGCGTCCATACACTTTGTGAATGTTCGAGGAGCCAGAGCTAGTCCGAACAGAAGAACACGGTATTGATACGCTCTGCCCTCGAAAGCGAACCTGAGGAACTTCCTGTGCCTCTTGACGACCTGGATGTGGAAGTACGCATCCTTCAAATCGTTACAATCTCTGGTTTGGACATGAGACAAAATGGACTTCAACATCAGAATTTTGAATCTGCTCACTCTGAGCACAAGGTTTAGGCAACGTAAGTCCAGTATTGGATCTATAGGCCCTTTCTCTAGGAGTGACACAATCTCCTGATTCAGTGTCAAAATCTCCCCAGGACGCACCGTCGTGAGAAGGATCCTGCCGAAAGGAGGTGGGCATTTCCTAAATTGAATGGTGTAACTGTGTCGAATGGTGCGTAACACCCATTGTGAGACTTCGGGCAGGTGCTACCACAAGGCCCAGTACTCTGCTAGGGGCGTTAGCCGTTCTTCCTCTGGAGCCTGCCGAACTGCAGGTGTCAATACATTCGCTGATAGCAGAGAGCCCTTGGTGTCTGCAGAAACAGGAAGTACGAGTGGAGTGACTGCGGTAGTCATAGACAGGTCCCCCTTCGTAGGGTTCCAAAGCACACAAATGGCGGAAACCTCTACAACAGGGACCTGTCTAATTGCCCGATTAGGCTGGCCCACCACGTCAAACGTGGGGGTTTTGACCCTAGGGCTTTTCCCGGAACTCCGAAGGCATGAGGGTGCGGAGTGTCTGGGGTGCTGCTTGTCGAGGGAGCTCCGCCCGAGACGCAATTTGCGGCAGAACGGTTAAGGTCGGAGCACGGAGGTCACAATGAGAGAGGCGAATACGTTTGCACGGTTCGTCCAAACTCTCCGATGGAGGGACAGGCCTCCGAGGACGAGCAAGGGAATCAGGAACTACTTCTTAGGGACGTGGGGTCAAGAGGTTGTGGCCGTCAAACCCAGGTCTATCCTTCTGTGTCGTGAACAAAACGGTGGATGCATCCTGGGGCCCCAGTCTCTGCGAGGGGGCTCCATAGGTGATGGTTAACTTCGCTGTGCCTCACGGGGGCGCTGCAGGGAAGACGAGCGCGAACGAACTGTTGGTGGTTATCGCTCGCTCTCCCTAGGCCTAAGGGAATAAGCTGGCGGAAAACAGCAGATTGCGTTTCGCTGCTCGAAATTTCTCCACCACAGCGGTGACAGACTCGCCAAATAGACCGTCCTTGGACACAGGGGCATTCAACAGGAAGGTCAGTAAGAGTGAGCCAAAGGTGGCGCTCTACTCTACGCGGGCAGTGTGCTTGGTAGCTCTAAGCGCCAAGTCAGTGGCCCGCCTGTGTTCTTTAACAGCCTCTTGAGTCAGGCCTTCTCCCTCATCTAACTCTTTATCAGCTCTGCTTGATAGGCCTGAAGTACAGCCATTGAATGAAGAGAGGCTGCTGCCTACCCAGCGGCCATGTAGGATTTCCCAACCAAAGCGGAAGTAGAAGTAACTCTACACGGTTTGGATGGCAACATGGGCCATGGTTACTCTTTTGGCGTAAGTCGACTTGCGTACGTCCGTCTGCCGGAAGCTAGTTATTTTAGTCGATAAAGTTTTAAATATGGTCATTTTTCTTACAAGAACGCATCACTTTGCTTCAGAAGGCCTTTATTAACCCCTCGGAGCCGTTTGGGACACTTTTATGATGGATATGATGCACTTTTATGATGCACTTTTATGACATTTTTTAATATAACTCGATTGTATTCGTCTGAAAGAAGAATGTCATATACACCTTGGATGGCTTCAGGGTGAGTAAATCACTGGCTAATTTTCATTTTTGAGTGAACTATCCCTTTAAAGAAGAAAGAAGCTCTCCATGTGCTCGGGCTCATAATCGTCACCCCAAACATCATCTCATGCGGCAAAACTTACAAGCGCAGGCTATCACAGTGCAGACAGTCAGTTAAAAGCGCCGCCTGGGCATGTTTAAGACCCAGATATTGCACGCCCCTGTCATGAGTGTCTCCTTCTGCGATGAACCTATCACACGGGTCGATGCATTTCTTAAAACTGTGTGGTAAAACTGCTCTGAATTATAGCAAAGAACACGATAAACACACTTTCCTACAGGCAACAGAAAATTCGCCTCCTGAAGGAATAAAATCGGAGGAAATAGCGCGCAGCATACTAATGACGCATACGTTAAGCATTATTGTATATATGGATGGTATAAGGGCTTCAAACATTCGTCCACACCAATGGTGTTCCCATAGCGATATTCGCAGTGTTGAGAGACCTATGAAAGGGAGCCACAGAGGACAACCTGAAGGAAACCCACAGACACCAGAGACATCACATGGAATTAAAATGGACAATATTATTATTTTATGGAATATAGAGGTTATGCGTGTGACATCACAGTCGGCCGGAGTGACTGCGGTTACACACACACTGAGTGTGTGTGTTACACACACCCCGCCCACATTTGTTCTTCTTCCAGAAGATTTAACAGCACAACTTCTCCTTTCATGATGACTTTACCTGGATAACCCGTCAGAAGCTTCCAGTTCTTGTAGCGAATGGCGGCATGAACCGAGATATTAAACTCTGAACGCAACCCGAGTGCGACGGGCCGAGATGCTGACGAGTGTAAAGAGTCCTGCAGGAACTCCCCCGACACATCATCACCAGGACCTGAAAGAGACACGCAGCTCATGTGTGATCGGGAGTGAAACCTGGTTCTGGTCTCAGTGTAAACCGGTCTCTCACTCACATGGCGAGTCGTCCACGAACAGCGGGTCGATGTTGTGCAGAAGCTCAACCCGAGGAGAAGCTTGACCACGACTGAAACACACACACACACGCTTCTATTAAACCTGACATTTAAATCTCTTAACGAAACAAAACTGACCGACATTTAAATATCTTAACGAAACAAAAGCGACTGTCGTTTAAATCTCTGAACGAAACAAAAGTGAACGACATTTAAATCTCTAAACGAAAACAAAACTGACCGACATTTAAATCTCTAAACGAAACAAAAGTTATCGACATTTAAATCTCTTAACAAAACAAAACTGACTGACATTTAAATCTCTTAACAAAACAAAACTGTCTGACATTTAAATCTCTTAACGAAACAAAACTGACCGACATTTAAATATCTTAACGAAACAAAAGCGACTGTCATTTAAATCTCTGAACGAAACAAAAGTGAACGACATTTAAATCTCTAAACGAAACAAAACTGACCGACATTTAAATCTCTTAACGAAACAAACGAAACAAAAGCGACCGACATCGAAATCTCTTAACGAATGAAACCGACTGAAATTTAAATCTCTTAATGATACAAAACCAAGCGACCGACATTTAAATCTCTAAACGAAACAAAAGTGAACGACATTTAAATCTCTAAACGAAACAAAACTGACCGACATTTAAATCTCTTAATGAAACAAAACTGACCGACATTTAAATCTCTTAACGAAACAAACGAAACAAAAGCGACCGACATCGAAATCTCTTAACGAATGAAACCGACTGAAATTTAAATCTCTTAATGATACAAAACCAAGCGACCGACATTTAAATCTCTAAACGAAACAAAAGCGACCGACATTTAAATCTCTAAACGAAACAAAAGTGACCGACATTTAAATCTCTAAACGAAACAAGTTATCGACATTTAAATCTCTTAGTGAAACAAAACTGACCGACATTTAAATCTTATCAAAACAAAAGTTACCGACATCTAAATCTGACATTTAAATCTCTAAACGAAACAAGTGACCGACATTTAAATCTCTTAACGAAACAAAACTGACTGACATTTAAATCTCTTAACGAAACAAACTAAACAAAAGCTACCGACATTGAAATCTCTTAACGAAACAAAACTGACTGACATTTAAATCTCTTAACGAAACAAACGAAACAAAAGCGACCAACATTGAAATCTCTTAACGAAACAAGAGACCGACCGAAATTTAAATCTCTAAATGATACAAAACCAAGCGACCGACATTTAAATCTCTTAACGAAACAAAAGCGACTGTCATTTAAATCTCTAAACGAAACAAGTGACCAACATTTAAATCTCTAAACGAAACAAAAGTGAACAACATTTAAATCTCTAAACGAAACAAGTTACCGACATTTAAATCTCTAAACAAAACAAGTTGTCGACATTTAAATCTCAACGAAACAAAAGCGAATGACATTTAAATCTGAAACAAAACTGACCTACATTTAAATCTCTTAACGAAACAAAAGCGACTGTCATTTAAATCTCTAAACGAAACAAGTGACCAACATTTAAATCTCTAAACGAAACAAAAGTGAACAACATTTAAATCTCTAAACGAAACAAGTTACCGACATTTAAATCTCTAAACAAAACAAGTTGTCGACATTTAAATCTCAACGAAACAAAAGCGAATGACATTTAAATCTGAAACAAAACTGACCTACATTTAAATCTCTTAACGAAACAAACAAAATAAAAGCGACCAACATTTAAATCTCTTAACAAAACAAACGAAACAAAAGCGACCGACATCGAAATCTCTGAACGAAACAAAAACGACCGACATTTAAATCTCTAAACGAAACAAAACTGACCGACATTGAAATCTCAAACACACACACATTTCGATTAAACCAAGAGCTCAACTGATCATCACGACTTTACTTAAATAAAATATCTAAACATTCTTACATCAAGATGCATTTACTGGAGAAGCAGAAGGACTCAAGAAATTAAGTCTTGTTTTATGAAAAAACTACCAAAATGAAGTGAGTTTGTGCTTAAAACAATGAAATCAGAATAAATAATCTGGTATTTCCTTTGAATTACGGTTATTTGCAATGTTTTGTCTCAGTTCATCACTGGCAGGTGTTCATACAAACCATTTGTTCCCTGATGTGGAAAACATCATTTGCTCCTCTACTGATCAGACATATTTCAATTCTGTTCAAATGATTCACAGCCATCAAAACAGCACCAACGTGTGGAAATATTGATGAAGATGTTCACATTCACCTGATAGTGTCCCACACATTGAAGCCGTCCAGAGGTTTGGTGCCGTTGGTCGACGCCCCGGCCAGACCCACGATCGTGGGCAGCCAATCAGAGACGTGGATGAGCCCTCGACTGACACTTCCTGGCTGCTCTATCATTGGCCCGGTCACGAAGCCCACGCCCCTGACTCCGCCCTCCCAGAGCGTCCACTTCCTGCCACGCAGAGGCCAGTTATTCCCCCCCGACAGGGTCTGACCACCATTATCTGCCCAACACAAGGGAAACAGCGCCACCTTATGGACTGATCACAACACTCCATTTTGACTCATTTGTTCCTTGATGTGGAAAACATCATTTGATCCTCTATTGATCAAGACATATTCCAATACTGTTCAAATTATTCACTGCACTGCAAAAAATGCTTTTTTTACTTAGTATGTTTGTCTTGTTTCCAGTCCAAAATATCTAAACATTCTTAAATCAAGAAGCATTTACTAGAGGAGTAAAATGCCATAAGATATTGTTTTTTTTTCCGAGGAAATAAATCACAATTAAGTGAGTTTTTTCTTCTTTTTTTTAAAAGCTACATTATCTGCCAGTGGAGTAAGAAAAATAAGAAACAACGAAACAAAAGCGACAGACATTGAAATCTCTTAAAGGAACAAAAAAGTGAACTTTTTAAATTAACTGAGGCGCTACAGCGATCTCTCACGACACATTAAAAACCATAAAAAGGTATTTATTGTTTAGATTTCTGTAGAAAATGACCAAATTTGAAAGTTGAGACTTTGTTTGATATCTAAAGTAACTTGTTCTGTCCTGTCTGTCAGTCAGTGTCCTCTTTACTGTGAGAACATGATGTAGCGTGAGAGAGGCGTGGCTTGTCGGACATAGCAACAGTAACTAAAGGGGGCGGGTCTCTGCGAACGCTCAATTGTCTGGATTACTCAGTTGTTCTTGAGTCACTGATGCATATACTAGTCAGCACTATAAATACAGCACTGCTATTATATGAGTATGACTGCCTGTAAAGCTGCTGTATGATAGACCTGAGCTTCTCAGTACCTGTGGAGAAGATGAGAACGGTGTTGTTCCACAGTCCAGCGTCCTGAAGAGCTCGGCTGATGTTCCCCACGGCTTCATCCATCGCCGACACCATGCCTGCGTACTTGCGCCGGTGCGTGTCCTTGATGAAGCTGTAGGGGGCGACGAAGCGCTCGGGTACCTGGAGGGGCGCGTGAACCGCCTGCAGCGCCACATAGAGGAACAACGGCTGCCGAACACCAGAAAACGTTTTCCTTATTACAAGCAGATGCGCGTTTCTCTGCCTCTGGTCAGACGGATGCATTTCTGACAGTGGTTTTAAAATCAAATTTAGGGCTTTTTAAGACCTCCACAAATCATATTAGTACCGTATAGTTGGGGAAGGGCAAGAGCAACAATAAAATCAACATTTTATGTCTTGATATGAACGGGAAGAGCATGTTCTATCAGATCAGGGGTGGACGATATGGCAAAAATAACACATTTTTTCAAGAAAATCACGATTCACGATTTTATCACGATTCTTTTTTGCATGTTGGTTTTCCTATTTTGTGACTGAGCATTACAGCCAAACTAATGTCCCTACTTTAAAAACAAAACCTTACAAGGTTAAATATTTACATATTAAATAAAATAGAGATAGGCAGACATTTAGGCCAAAGCGGCGAAGATAAAAATCTTTGTCATTTTTTTTTGTTATTAAAAAATAAGAACAAAGATACACATTACATATTCACAACATAATATCCAAATGAAACAAATATAAAAATAAAACACTACATAGACTTTACTGTATAAATTATACATTGATTCTTAAAGCTACTATTAAAGTTCTCAGTCAAGAGCAGTGAGTGATTTTCTGTTTTTTGTTTTAATTACATTTAAAATAAAAAAAATCATTATTTACTCTCTCAACATGTTTTAAACCCGAATAAATTTCTTTCTTCTGCTGAATAAAATATTATTTTATTACTTTTATGAATAAAAGTTATTTTGAAGAATGTGGGTAACCAAACATTGACTTCCATAGTCAACGGGGACCAGCAACTGTTTGGTTAGCAACATTATTCAAAACATCTTATTTTGTGTTCATTCCAAGAAAAAAATTCATTCAGGTTTGGAACAACATTAGAGAGTAAAAAAGGACAGAATTTTCATTTTTGGGTGAACTGTCCCTTTAAGGACAAGCAGCAGCATGTTTACTATTACCCCGGATTTCCACCAACTGCGGAACGGCTGCGTGTCGGCTCCGCTGCGTGTCGGCTCCGTGCTCCGCTGTCCTTCAATACCCACCAGGTCCGGATTTGTTGCGGAATGGCTGCGGCCATGACTAACAGCTGAAGTCAGGAGGACCCACGAGATCTCGCGAATTCACGTATGATCGCGCGATATAAGGGCTGAATTGCTCCGGCATCCGGCAAAAATAGAAGCTCTGCGTATCTGCTCCGGAGATCTGCGGATCGTCGGAGTCAGAACGCAGCTGTTCCGCAGTCAATGAAAATACACACATTGACTTTAATGGAAACCTATTGACTCCGCCGCCGTTCCGCAGTTGGTGGAAATTAGGGGTTAGGCTACTGTCACTTTAAGACCTGAACGCTTATTAGACCTGAACGAAAGATATTTCTTCGATACGAGACATTTTAACCCTCCACGATCAGAAATCGTGACATCGCACTCACACACCCCTATATCAGATGCATGTTTGTGTCTATGGGACCTGAAGGAGCGCGAGTACCTTCTCGGGCTCGTGGCGTGAGATGATGTCCTCGGCTCTCTGAGAGAAGAGTTCTGTGGAGTATTGGCCCGTGTAGTTGACGGCCACGTCCTCCCCGTCCCGCAGGTCCAGAGCGCAGCGCGTCACGTTCAGAGGAGCGATCAAAGTACATCTGTGATGAGTGAAATAATCCTCTGAACCCGTGAGGTATCCTGCACACACACACACACACGAGCAACACAGAGCATCTGTTCCTGGTTCACTGTGACATACATCATTACGCTATTTCTACGTCATTACGCTATTGCTACGTCATTACGCTATTGCTACGTCATTACGCTATTTCTACGTCATTACGCTATTGCTACGTCATTACGCTATTGCTACGTCATTACGCTATTTCTACGTCATTACGCTATTTCTACATCATTACGCTATTGCTACGTCATTACGCTATTTCTACGTCATTAAGCTATTTCTACATCATTACGCTATTGCTACGTCATTACGCTATTTCTACGTCATTACGCTATTGCTCCGTCATTACTCTATTTCTACATCATTACGCTATTGCTACGTCATTAGACTATTGTTATGTCATTACGCTATTGCTACGTCATTACGCTATTGCTACGTCATTACACTATTTCTACATCGTCGCGCTATTTCTACGTCATTACACTATTTCTACATCATTACGCTATTTCTACATCGTCGCGCTATTTCTGTCATTACACTATTGCTACGTCATTACGCTATTTCTACGTCATTACGCTATTTCTACGTCATTACGCTATTTCTACGTCATTACGCTATTTCTACATCATTACGCTATTTCTACGTCATTACGCTATTTCTACATCGTCGCGCTATTTCTACGTCATTACACTATTGCTACATCATGACGCTATTTCTACGTCATTACGCTATTTCTACGTCATTACGCTATTTCTACGTCATTACGCTATTTCTACATCATTACGCTATTTCTACGTCATTACGCTATTTCTACATCGTCGCGCTATTTCTACGTCATTACACTATTTCTACGTCATTACACTATTTCTACGTCATTACGCTATTCCTACGTCATTACGTTATTTCTACATCATTATGCTATTTCTATGTCATTATGCTATTGCTACGTCATTGCACATGCGCAGTCCTTTCAGTTTCGGTTTTCAATCCGATCAAGAGTTTATCTCGTAAACATCGTAATGTCATTGGGATCGAGCTCAAGCGGATCGATTAAGGCGTTTACATGAAGGCTTTTCAGCGCGATTGAGTCGTCAATCCCATCACTAACGGATGATTTGGTTGCATGTAAACGCAGCCACTCAGTGACTGGGATCCTACCGAAGAAGGTCTGGAAGCCTCGACGGGTGGGCAGACAGTCCTTCCGGAACATTCCCAGATGCCACTTTCCCACCATGTGTGTGGCGTAGCCGGCGTCCAACAGGAGCTCGGGAAGAAGCTTCTCGTCCAGAGGAACACAGTAGGGCTGACAGGGCCAGATGATCTGGTGCTGCAGACCCGTGCGGATCTGGACACAACACACACATTTACCACGGTATTCCTGAAAAATATCCATATTTATAACTTTATAAACTATAATCACTGACTTCCAGTAACGGCCGTACGTGAGTCAAGTTCCTGCGAAATAGTGACCTCTGACCCCACGCATGACCTCTGACCTGAAGCATGGCCTCTGACCCGGACACATGACCCGACGCATGACCTCTGACCCGGACGCATGACGCATTGATGAACGCGGAAGCGCAGAGGATTGAGCAAAACAAAACACCAGTCACCAATTACAAGTTTAAAACGAGGATTTTTAAAGAGAAATGTGGGAGGAGCTTGAGTTTGATGTTTGAACCGCGAGAGGCGTCGACTCTCCCCTGAGCTAATGATACTCCTACATCATACGTCATGTGTCGGGTCAGAGGTCATGCGTGGGGTCAGAGGTCACTCTTCCACCGGAACTCGACTCGCGTACGGCCAGTGATTATAGTTTAAATGTAAGTTATAAATGTGGATATTTTTCTTCACTTCATAAGACATTTATTAACCCCTGGAGGCGCCGCGTATGGATTACTTTTATGATGGATTGATTTTTTGGGGGGGCTTTAAGATCTCAGGCACTATTCACTGCCATTATAAAGCTTGGAAGAGCAGGCTGTTTTTGAATACAACTCCTGACTGTGTTTGACTGAAAGAAGGAAGTAATTTGCACTTGCAATCGAATAAATCATGGGATAATATTCATGTTTGGGTGAACTCTTCCTTTAAACAGTTTCATGATCTACATATATTATATGCTACACTGAAAAATGAAATGCATTAATAAAAACTACAGTTGTATAAACTTGACTCCATTTGAACTCTACTTCCTTAAATTCAAATTCAGGAAATGCATTCTTGTTTTTTTCTTGTTTTTTTAAATAATTCTTTGTCGGTCGAGTTCTGAACTCTGACAGCAACACCACAACACTTTCTCAGAGCATATGATGGCATAATGGGTTAATGGGTTAGTTCTGAATGAATGATGGATCAGTGACCTGGTATCGGCCAGTCATCAGCTGGTTTCGGGATGGAGTGCACAGCGGCTGAACATAGTAATTCTCCAGCCGAACCCCCTGACCCGACAGCCGGTCCAGATGAGGAGTTCTGATCTCAGAACCGTGATATCCCACATCATTCCAGCCGAAATCATCCGCCAGAATAAAGACGATATTCGGAGGTTTGGCCGCGACTGGACTGACAGAAACCAGCAGAAAACACAGCGCGAGCTTCATTCCCAGCTTCAGCTTCAGTCGAACACTGACGAACTCAGATTAAACAAACGCTGGAGTAAAACCACACATGTTTGAATGTTTTAAAACAGGGCAATAATACACTTCTCAAACTAACACAGCCTCAGCGGGAAGAGAAGTCTCCGCTTATAGACATTCATTTAGTTCCTGATGACGTCCTCGGAACCTGCCAATGGTGAGGGAGTGGTTATGTATATTTAATAGTCACGTGACATATCTCATTAATATTCATTAACCGAGCTTTTCTTTTCTAATTCGTGGACTAAAAAATGTAAGGCAATAATAAATAAAGACACCTACAGCAGTGATATTAACTTTATTCAATTTGAGTTTCACTTCCTTGAATTCAAATCTCACACCACCAGGAAATAATTCATTTTCATTTTCAAATAATTCAGTTTTGAACCTCTGTACTATGGTAAATATTATTCTAAACTTTTAAATCTCTCTAAAATACTTTCGTTCTATGGTTAAGACTGTCAAAGAGGAGAAAGAGAGAGTTTATTGACATTGAAAACATACAGTACAGATACAGGAGTAATTAGTGGTCGACATCATCCTAGAATCATCTGAGATTGTGTTTTAATAAAGTTCTTCTCTGGCTCTTTGTAAGACTCATCAGTTAATTGGATTCCTCGAAACTCTGAACACGAAATACTATCAAACAAAACCATAGAGTTAATATCATTCACAGAATCTGGACATTAAAGCTACACTGTGTAAGATTTTCTCCCATCTAGTGGTGAAATAGTATATGACTACTAACTGAATATTACTTTCTAGCCCCTCCCATTCCGAGGGTGTTTTAACTCCTACGGTGGCCGTATTATTCCAGTCGCGAGTAATCTCCCCCTCGCATTCGTCTTGGTGCCACTGAGTGTAAAAGCACGAAAGGCGAAGCTTGAATTTCCAGGTTTGTGAATTTGATTTGAGATTTTCACGTAGACGAAACGTTCACACAGAAATGAAAATCTTGGCTGATTCAGTTGTGACATCATTGAATGCGTCTGAAAGTTCAAAGGTCGCGTTAGGTCTGGCTCTTCCTCTGCTGGCGGGTTCTGCTGGGTTCTGTGAGCACCAGCGGCTCCTTAGCAACCGTTGCCGGGTGTCTCTGACCCAGAAGCTCCACCTCCAGCTGTTGACCCTCGAGGGTCAGATGGAGCGGCAGGTACGCGAACGCCAGACTCTGACGAGCAGTGAAGCTGTACGATCCTGACGTTGTGTTCCCCACCACCTGCACACACACACACGATGATAAACTCTCATATAACCTCTCACACACACACACAGACACACACACGATGATAAACTCTCACATAACCTCTCACACACATACACACACACACACACACTATCGGCGGGCGGGTGGGCGGGTCTCACAAATCTAGAATGTGTTGGTCTGAAGAGCTTCATTATTCATAGGTGTGGTTTGGGCATAACGTGAAATAAACCAATCAGAGCGTCATCTCACATTCCCTTTAAGAGCAGGTGTGCTTGTTCCATGGCGGGTTACTATTATAACGGCGGATTTGCCAGACGCACGCCAGGAGCGGTTCACAGCCGAGGAGAGCGACGTTCTCGTCAGGGCCGTAAAACACAGAGAAGTGACATTGGGGATGGAGAAACACACCCAAATTAGCTTCGGTTAAACAGGCGTATAATAATGTGGGTAAATGTGTAAGCTAGATTTATGCCTATTCTTTCACATCTTCATGGACACAACAATGATTTCCCTCGTGTGGTAATGTTTTTCCTTGTAATAATGTATGATTTGCAAAAATGAAAACTGCTGCTTCTGTGTGTAGATGAGAGAAGCAAAGTGTATGTGCGTTGTGCACACGCTACATTATGGCCAAGCATGCGCCCTTAAAACAGCATATGAATAACATGCGCAACGCGTCACTGACTGTAGACGAGGTTTCTCCTGGTCAGTGGTGGAATTGTTTTCTGAAACTGCAGAATAGCACCAGGGAACGTTTGCGCCGGAACACGCCTCCTCTTTTCCCTGAACCGCCCCCGGGAGCGCAAGTTCATTCCCTAATTTACCGGCGTGCGTCTGTGGAGGGAAGAGTCCGCTGTGCGCGGGTGCAGTATAGGAATGATACATGCGTTGCTGTAAAAAGTCAATTGACCTCTCGCCGGCCCCTCCCCCAAAACGGCCATTGTCCAATCACACATCATAGCAACCGTTACTATGGGAGCAGGTCCGACAAACATTGACTCCAAGCAAGATGGTGAAGCGGTGCGCCCACGGCGTTTGTAAATCGGACACTAGATACCCCGAGAGATTGTCTGGAGGAGTTGTGTTCTTTCCATTCCCAAAGCCGAAAACACAACGTGACTGGTGCCTACAATGGATAAAACAGTGCGGACGGCCCCACTCCCAGTTAAATGTGTCGAACATTACGAAGCATAAATACGTCTGCTCAAAGGTAACCGTTAAGGCTAACAGCTTACTAGTTACCGTGTTGTCTAGATCTACTAACTAGAGGCAAGAACACAAATTGGACCAAAGTTATGATTACCATGTTATTAGTTATGTTATTAGTATTAGCTGTTTTCAGAATCAGAATGTTTTATATCCATTGTTGAACATAATTCACAACTAGGAAATAGCTTTGGCTTAGTTAAAGGTGCATAACAGATAATACAATAAAATAAAATGGATATCTGAATGCCTTATATTTTGTTTTATCTATTTCATTTTATTAAATTATCTGTTATGCACCTTTTAAGCCAAAGTAATCTCCTATTTGTGAATTCTGTTCATCAACAATGGAAATAAAACATTCTGATTCTGATTCTCAAAACGGCTATTCTCAAAACAACAGAGAAATGTTAGTTAGCTTTGAATGGCTTTGACGCACATGTAGGTTTAGCTAGCTAACATACCCTTGTATTTTAACAAAATACTCGCTACTCGCAATAGACAATAATAGACCATAACATATGAAAGAGAACTTACCCGGCAGTGCAAGAGCATGACTGGTCCACAAGGCTGTGCTGGTTGCATTTGAGGTACAGGTCATGGGGTTTGTCAGATTTCGCTTGAGACCGGTAAGCATTAGCCTCGATAGTAGTCGTGTCTCCTTCATTGCGTATTTTTATATTTTGAATATATCCCTCCACTGCATACTGTAACCCCTTTTGCCTCGATCTGGAGGATATCGCGGAGGTATTGCTCCAAAAAAGGTCACTGACACGCACGGGTATACCTCTTCCCGTCATGGCAATCTGTCGCGCTGGTCGTGTTTGACCATTTGTTTGTCGGACGTAGCAACAGTAACTAAGGGGGGCGGGGCTCGGCGAAAGGCTAATTGCGCTGGGTGCAAGATAGGGCCCACACACATTCAGACACTCACACACACTCTCACACACACACGCACTTTCATACACACACACACACACACTCTTCTTTACCTGTCCGTTGTGCCAGACGGTCTCGTTTCCCTCGGGGTCGATGTCTTCAGTGTTCACTGTGAGGAACGTCAGTCGACGCCTCAAACCCTGAGCCTTGATCTCCAGCAGAGCCTGTTTACCCACGAAATCTGCAGGCTGGAAGCACAGAACCGGTGAGATCCGGGTGAGATCCGGTGAGATCTGGCGCCTCACAGACACACTGACAGTTTCATCATTATTATAATTACCTTATTGAGTTTGATGAAATAGTCCAAACCGGCTTCTAAAGGATTCGTGTCGCAGTTCATCTGGAAACAGAAGAACACACACTGAGACGAGACGAACGTTTACATGTGATCGTTCCCCTTAATCGCAGTGAGCAGACCTCTTCACTCCCGCTAACAGGAGATTCACATCAGTCTGAGTACTAGATGAGAACTGAGGTTACTCTACCGCCATCATTCACTAATGAACAGAACAAATGATGAACTCGCATATTGTCTGTGTGTGTGTGTGTGTGTGTGTGTGTGTGTGAGTGTGTACTGTAACTGATACTCTTTTCTCCACTTTAACCTCCTGCATGGACAACTTCTGCCCCCTTTCCTCCAGGCCAGCCCACGCCACACCTTCTGCCCCCTGGCTATCTGATGTTCTCCGTGAACATCGTTCTAAACTCAGGGGTGCAGAGAGGAAGTGGCGCAAATCGAAAGATCCTACTGACCTTGGTCTTTATCAATCCCTCCTCTCTTCCTTCTCTGCTAATATCTCTACTGCTAAAATGACTTACTATCACAACAAAATGAACAATTCTTCAGACTCTCGCATGCTTTTCAAAACCTTCTCCTCTCTTCTCAACCCTCCTCCTCCTCCTCCTCCTTCATCAACACTAACAGCTGACGATTTTGCTACATTCTTTATAAATAAAACAACCACCCTCAGCAGCCAATTTACCAAACCACAAACTGACACACACATTTCACCAGCTAACACACATTCTACGCTCCTTCTCTCCACTCTCAGAGGCAGAAGTCTCCAAACTCTTCCTTTCCAATCACCTACTACCTGTCCGCTTGATCCTATTCCCACTAATCTACTTCAGGCCATTTCTTCCTCAGTTGTACCCGCACTCACACACATCATCAACACCTCTCTTCACACTGGTACCTTTCCCACAGCAGTTAAGAGGCTCGTGTAACCCCACTGCTTAAGAAACCCACTCTACATCCAGCACATCTGGAGAATTACAGACCGGTGTCTCTCCTTCCATTCGTCGTGAAAACACTTGAACGAGTTGTTTTCAACCAGATCTCTTCCTTCCTTACACAGAACAACCTCCTGGATAACAACCAGTCTGGTTTCAAAAGTGGACACTCAACTGAGACGGCCCTGCTCTCGGTTACTGAAGCTCTGAGACTCGAGCAGCCTCCCAATCCTCAGTTCTCATCCTGCTGGATCTGCTGCCTTTGACACAGTTAACCACCAGATCCGCCTGTCAATCCTAAAGATGAAGGGCATCTCGGGAACCGCACTCCAATGGTTCAACTCTTACCACTCAGGTAGGTCCTTTAGGGTGTTGTGGAGGGGTGAGGTGTCTAAGACCCAACATCTAGCTACTGGAGTGCCTCAGGGCTCAGTGCTTGGACCGCTTCTCTTCTCCATCTACATGACATCACTAGGATCTGTGATTCAGAAACATGGCTTTTCCTATCACTGCTACGCTGGTGACACACAACTCTACCTCTCATTCCAGCCTGACGATCCGACGGGAGCTGCTCGTATCTCAGCCTGCCTGACAGACATTTCTGGCTGGATGAAGGACCACCACCTTCAACTAAACCTTGCGAAGACAGAGCTACTCGTGGTCCCGGCCAACCCAAAATCACCCGGCCTTCATCACAACCATTCAGCTAGACTCGTCATCCATAAATTCATCAAGGTCAGCCAGGAACCTTGGAGTGGTAATTGATGATCAATTGAACTTCACAGAGCACATTTCTAGAACTGCCTGGTCATGTAGATTTGCCTTGTACAACATTAGGAGGATCAGGCCCTTCTTATCAGAACATGCTACACAACTCCTTGTCCAAGCGCTAGTTCTATCCAGACTGGACTATTGTAGCGCTCTCCTGGCTGGTCTTCCAGCTTGCACGGTCATACCTCTGCAACTGATCCAGATGCCGCAGCCAGAGTGGTCTTTATCGAGCCGAAAAGGGCACACGTCACTCCTCTCCTCACAAAACTGCACTGGTTGCCAGTTGCCACTCGCATCAAATTCAAGTCACTGACGTTTGCCTACAGAACAACCACTGGTTCTGCTCCCTTTTACTTAAACTCATTACTTCGGACTTATGTGCCATCCAGAAACTTGCGCTCTGCAAGCGAACGACGTCTTGTGGTGCATCATCTCAAAGAGGCACAAAATCTCTTTCTCTGACCTTTAGCATGACTGTTCCCTGCTGGAGGAATGATCTAACTCAACCAGAGCGGCTGAGTCCATAGCCACTTTCAAGAAACGGCTGAAGACTCTTCTTTTTCGACAGCACTTGATCCAGTAATAATAACTTTCTCTTCTATTCTATTCTGTTCTATTTAAAAAAAAATTTTTTTTTACATTTAATGCGTTAGATTAAACTGAGAAGGGTCATAGCACTTGCATATTGTTGTCCTACTGTTAGTTTCACTGCTTCTATTGCTCTCATTTCTCTCTCTTTGGATAAATGCGTCTGCTAAATGAATAAATGTAAATGTGTGTGTTTGAGTGAGTGAGTGAGTGAGTGTGTGTGTGTGTGTGTGTGTGTGTGTGTGTGTGTGTGTGTGTGTGTGTGTGTGTGTGTGTGTGTGAGCAGGACCTCGGCTCCCCAGGCTCTGAAGCCCTTCTCCAGTCTCAGTGAGTTCATGGCGTATGTGCCGAAGTTATCGATGTCCTCGTCGTGTCCCGCTTCCATTAGCGCCTCATACGCAGACCTCATGTTCCTCATGTCCATGTACAGCTCCCAACCCAACTCGCCTACACACACACACACACACACACACACACAGTATGAGGACAGCCGCTCATTAGCATAAGTTCTGTCAGTCAGCCTGCACTGATCTATGGGATCAATATCCCGTCAAAAGTATTGCGGTCACGGATCAAAATATAATAAGCATGAATAAAAACGTTTAAAAGCTTTACAAAAAAGTCGTGTTTATCAAACTGTCGTGTTCCCCTGTCCGAGTGAACATCAGTCGCATGAGTCGCACTGGAGTGACGTCAACTCTTCCATTGATCGGCTAGAGGAGGAGCTGTCAATCTAGAACTAATTATGAAAATGAATTAGAGCTAAACAATGGTGATGCTTAAGCCCGCCCTAATTTACATAAAACTCTAATGGCAACATGCGCAGAACGTGGAAAGAAGAGCGAAGAGAAAAACAGCACAAGGAACAAAAGAGTAAAATATGAGCAGAAAATACAGAGCAATAAAACCAAGGAAACCGTAATTTTTAAGAAAACATAAACACATGTTTCAGTTTTGTGCAATATCATTTTTAATGCGTTTAAAGTTTTTATTCATGCTTGTTATATTTTGATCCGTGACCGCGATGTTTGCTATTCTGATAATTTTGCATTCGTTTTTTCAGTTTGCGATATATTTGAACATGTGTTTTAAACTTTTTGATTCACGCTTATTATATTTTGATCCGCGACCGCAACACCGGGATATCCCACACTGATCACCTGTGTATGAGATCCGCATGGCTCGCACGGGAACGCCGGCCAGCTGAATGGATCTGCACTGCAGGAATCTGAAAGCCGCATCACTCATGTCTTCATCGGTCAGTTTCTGAAGAACCGTTCGTGACTTCGGCCCGGCGACGCCCAGAACACCGATCTCATCCGTCACGTTACACACACTCACGCGATAATCACCATCACACACCTCGCGCTCGATCCATCTGAAGAGAGAGAAACCTCAATAAACTCAGCCCAACTTGTACTAAACTCATGGCCATGATATTATAGAGTCTCTGGAAAGGCGGTTCGATGTGGTTTCTATGGTGTTATGAGTGTTTTTAGGCAGTTGCGAGTATTTTATTTTTATTTATTTTTCTGGTTCAGCCGGTGAAAATGGTACATCAGATCTAGTAAAGTAGAAGCACAACACACTCTCCTCAACAACACACATGATGTGAGGAATTATTCAAAGACACACACTCAACCCTAAGACTCACTGAAGGTCTCGTCATTAGTAGCTCTAGTGTAAGTGAGGATTAATTAAGTAAGCTGCAGTCTCTCTGAGAACTGCAGGTCAATTCACTTTCATCCAGAAGGGGGCGCTGAGTGTGTATGTGTCAGTGGGGAGATGAGTGCGCTGCTTTCTGATTGGATGAGACGAGGGGCAGAAACCAGACAGCTGTTACTGACTGACACACACACACACACACACATTTTTCTTTTAGATATTCTCACTTTACACACACTGGCTCCCTTCAGCTCTCAGACAGTAGTAAATGTTACTGATGTGTGTGTGTGTGTGTGTGTGTGTGTGTGTGTGTGTGTGTGTGTGTGTGGTGTGTGTGAGTGTGAGTGTGAGTGTGTGTGTGTGTGTGTGTGTGTGTGTGTGTGTGTGTGTGTGTGTGTGTGTGATTGCTCGCACCGCAGATCGTGAAGCTCGGACCCGGAGCCTGTGATGAGCAGAAACTCTCCAGGTGCAGTCTGGGTAACCGTGACCTCAGCGTAGACACGCCCCCGCGGGGTCAGCATGTGACTGATGTTGGTTTGGCCCACCTGAGAATCAAACACCATCATCATTCAGTCTGACTCCTGTTGCTGTCGGTTACAGGTGTTTGTACTGGTCAGAGACACTCATGAAGTGATTCTCCGTCCAGATCATCAGACACGATCTTTAACTAAAAAACTTTACATGTAAAAAAACATGTACACTGTGTTTTCGGCTGTTTCTATACAGTTATTAGGGTGTTTTGAGTGTTTTAGGCTGTTGCTATGCAGTTGCTAGGGTGTGATGAGTGTTTTAGGCTGTTGCTATGCAGTTGCTAGGGTGTTCTAAGTGTTTTAGGCTGTGTCTATTTAGTTATTAGGGTGTTCTGAGTGTTTTACACTGTTGCTATGCAGTTTCTATGGTGTTCTGAGTGTTTTAGTTTGTTGAGTGTTTTAGTCTGTTTCTATGCAGTTGCTAAAGTGTTCTGACTGTTTTAGGATGTTACTATGCAGTTGCTAGGGTGTTCTGAGTGCTTTAGGCCATTGCTATGCAGTTAGGCTGTTACTATGCAGTTATTTGGGTGTTCTGAGTGTTTTAGGCTGTTGTTAAACAGGTTATATGATGTTTTAGGTTGTTTCTATGCAGTTGCCAGGATGTTCTGAGTGTTTTAGGCTGTTGCTATGTGGCTATTAGGGTGTTCTGAGTGTTTTAGGCTGTTGTTAAACAGGTTATATGATGTTTTCGGTGGTTACTATGCCATTGCTAGGGTGTTCTGAGTGTTTTAGGCTGTTGCTAAGCAGTTTTCTTCTCTCTCTCTCTCACCTTTGGCAGTGTGTTGGCAAACAGCCGGTCGAGCAGCCGGTGTGAATCTTCTCCTTTCACCATGAACTTCCCGAAGGGTGAAAGGTCAATCACACCCACTCCCTCCATCACCAGTTTACACTCCCGTCCGACTGGCCCGAACCAGTTCGTCCTTCTGAAACTGGGTCTGCATCACAGGACCAGAGAGAGACACTCACTCACACCTTACGTCAACAAGTTCAGGGTTTTTTATTTGCCATTGTGAGCAGAAGAGACTCTTTCAAAAACATTAAACGTTTGAACGCTAGTGTTAATATATAATTTAGACTATATAGTCAGATCAGCTCACTTGTATCCGATGTCGTCTCCAGGTTTGTAGAAGTAGTGTGGCTGTTCCCAGCCTGCATGGAAACCCATGGAGCATTTGTCCTTCAGCAGCTCATAGACGCCACTGACCCGGCTAGTGGGCCGACCCGCGAAACGCTCCTCCTTCGGGAAGCCCACTGAAACCAGTCACACACACAGATCATTATTTCAGCATCGCACTCCTCTTTAAGGCTGTTTCTATACAGTTATTAGGGTGTTCTGAGTGTTTTAGGCTGTTTCTATGCGGTTGCTAGGCTAGGATGTTCTGAGTGTTTTAGGCTGTTTCTATGCGGTTGCTAAGGTGTTCTGAGAGTTTTAATCTGTTTCTATGCGGTTGCTAGGGTGTTCTGAGTGTTTTAGGCTGTTTCTATACAGTTATTAGTGTGTTCTGAGTGTTTTAGGCTGTTTCTATGCAGTTGCTAGGGTGTTCTGAGTGTTTTTAGGCAGTTGCTATACGGTTGCTTGCATGTTCTGAGGGTTTTAGGCTGTTGCTATACGGTTGCTAGGATGTTCTGAGAGTTTTAGTCTGTTTCTATACGGTTGCTTGGATGTTCTGAGGGTTTTAGGCTGTTTCTATGCGGTTGCTAGGCTAGGATGTTCTGAGTGTTTTAGGCTGTTTCTATGCAGTTGCTAAGGTGTTCTGAGAGTTTTAGTCTGTTTCTATGCGGTTGCTAGGGTGTTCTGAGTGTTTTAGGCTGTTTCTATACAGTTATTAGTGTGTTCTGAGTGTTTTAGGCTGTTTCTATGCGGTTGCTAGGGTGTTCTGAGTGTTTTTAGGCAGTTGCTATACGGTTGCTTGCATGTTCTGAGGGTTTTAGGCTGTTGCTATACGGTTGCTAGGGTGTTCTGAGTGTTTTAGGCTGTTTCTATATGGTTGCTAGGGTGTTCTGAGTGTTTTAGTCTGTTTCTATGCTGTTGCTAGGGTGTTCTGAGTGTTTTAGGCTGTTTCTATACAGTTATTAGTGTGTTCTGAGTGTTTTAGGCTGTTTCTATGCGGTTGCTAGGGTGTTCTGAGTGTTTTTAGGCAGTTGCTATACGGTTGCTTGGATGTTCTGAGGGTTTTAGGCTGTTGCTATACGGTTGCTAGGGTGTTCTGAGAGTTTTAATCTGTTTCTATGCGGTTGCTAGGGTGTTCTGAGTGTTTTAGGCTGTTTCTATACAGTTATTAGTGTGTTCTGAGTGTTTTAGGCTGTTTCTATGCAGTTGCTAGGGTGTTCTGAGTGTTTTTAGGCAGTTGCTATACGGTTGCTTGCATGTTCTGAGGGTTTTAGGCTGTTGCTATACGGTTGCTAGGGTGTTCTGAGAGTTTTAGTCTGTTTCTATACGGTTGCTTGGATGTTCTGAGGGTTTTAGGCTGTTTCTATGCGGTTGCTAGGCTAGGATGTTCTGAGTGTTTTAGGCTGTTTCTATGCAGTTGCTAAGGTGTTCTGAGAGTTTTAGTCTGTTTCTATGCGGTTGCTAGGGTGTTCTGAGTGTTTTAGGCTGTTTCTATACAGTTATTAGTGTGTTCTGAGTGTTTTAGGCTGTTTCTATACAGTTATTAGTGTGTTCTGAGTGTTTTAGGCTGTTTCTATGCAGTTGCTAGGGTGTTCTGAGTGTTTTTAGGCAGTTGCTATACGGTTGCTTGCATGTTCTGAGGGTTTTAGGCTGTTGCTATACGGTTGCTAGGGTGTTCTGAGAGTTTTAGTCTGTTTCTATACGGTTGCTTGGATGTTCTGAGGGTTTTAGGCTGTTTCTATGCGGTTGCTAGGCTAGGATGTTCTGAGTGTTTTAGGCTGTTTCTATGCAGTTGCTAAGGTGTTCTGAGAGTTTTAGTCTGTTTCTATGCGGTTGCTAGGGTGTTCTGAGTGTTTTAGGCTGTTTCTATACAGTTATTAGTGTGTTCTGAGTGTTTTAGGCTGTTTCTATGCGGTTGCTAGGGTGTTCTGAGTGTTTTTAGGCAGTTGCTATACGGTTGCTTGCATGTTCTGAGGGTTTTAGGCTGTTGCTATACGGTTGCTAGGGTGTTCTGAGTGTTTTAGGCTGTTTCTATATGGTTGCTAGGGTGTTCTGAGTGTTTTAGTCTGTTTCTATGCTGTTGCTAGGGTGTTCTGAGTGTTTTAGGCTGTTTCTATACAGTTATTAGTGTGTTCTGAGTGTTTTAGGCTGTTTCTATGCGGTTGCTAGGGTGTTCTGAGTGTTTTTAGGCAGTTGCTATACGGTTGCTTGGATGTTCTGAGGGTTTAAGGCTGTTGCTATATGGTTGCTAGGGTGTTCTGAGTGTTTTAGGCTGTTTCTATATGGTTGCTTGGATGTTCTGAGGGTTTTAGGCTGTTTCTATACAGTTATTAGGGTGTTCTGAGTGTTTTAGGCTGTTTCTATGCTGTTGCTAGTGTGTTCTGAGTGTTTTAGGCTGTTGCTATACCGTTGCTAGGGTGTTCTGAGTGTTTTAGGCTGTTTCTATACAGTTATTAGGGTGTTCTGAGGGTTTCCCACTGAAACCAGTCACACACAGATCATCGTTCCAGCATCATTCTAGCAAACACGCCTCTTCCTGTCACGTGACTCACCCACGTTGTTGAAGCCGTAGGACTCCCTGGCTTTGGCGCACACGTACGGTACGGTGGTCCAGTTGCCGTAGCGATTGGGGTCACACTCGATGAGATCATACGGGGGTTCACCGCTCATGATCCAGTCGCTGAGGAACTTCCCCACTCCTCCCGAGTGAATGATGCCGTACCTGTCAATCACACCTCACATATGTCAGTCATCACGTCAGTCGTTATGATTCTGTGATGTTTGTCAGATGTGGTGCTGACCCGAAGCCGATGGCGGTCCAGTAGTTGCGGGCTCCCTGGTGCGGCCCGATCATGGGCAGCAGGTCCGGTGTGTATGTGATCGGCCCGGACACGATGTTGATGATGTCAGCATTCTTCAGAACCGGCACCATCTCCATGGCCATTTCCACATGATCCATTATCCGGTCCAGATCCGACTCGAACAACTCCTTACCGAAACCTTCAACACACACACACACACACACACACACACACACACACACACACACACACACACTTAATTGATGTACAACTGTGCTTTGTTTTCCATTTTTTTACTGGAAAACAAAGATAATGATTTATGAAGACAATAGAATAGAATAGAATAGACCACAATAAAAAATTTGAACAGAATATCTTAGAACAGAATAAAAAAATAGAATAGAATAAAACAGAATATATTAGAACAAAAAAGGATACAACAGAATAGAACAGAACGGAATCGAATAGAACAAAACAGAATATTTAAGATGTACAATGCACGACTGCGCTGTGATTGGACGTTGCTATGGTGTACGACTGCACTGTGATTGGATGCTGCTATGGTGTACAACTGCACTGTGATTGATGCTGCTATGGTGTACGACTGCGCTGTGATTGGACGTTGCTATGGTGTACGACTGCGCTGTGATTGGACGTTGCTATGGTGCACGACTGCGCTGTGATTGGACGTTGCTATGGTGTACGACTGTGCTGTGATTGGACGTTGCTATGGTGTATGACTGCGCTGTGATTGGACGTTGCTATGGTGTACGACAGTGCTCTAATTGGACTCTGCTATGGTGAAAGACTGTGCTGTGATTGGACGTTGCTATGGTGTACGACAGTGCTCTAATTGGACGTTGCTATGGTGAAAGACTGTGCTGTGATTGGACGTTGCTATGGAGCACGACTGCGCTGTTTTTGGACGTTGCTATGGTGTACGACAGTGCTCTAATTGGACTTTGCTATGGTGCATGACTGCGCTGTGATTGGACGTTGCTATGGTGCACGACTGTGCTGTGATTGGATGCTGCTATGGCGATCTCTGACCTGGCGGGACGCCGTCTCGGATCCACGAGTCCTGCAGAACCATCTTCTCCTCGCTCTCGTAGGGTCCGAACAGCAGCCCGTCGCGCTCCTGACGCAGGTAATACGAGCCCTCCAGATCCCGGATCACCGGAAGCTCCGCCTCCAGGGCCTTCACCTCGGGAACGGTCGCCGTGACGACGTACTGGTGGTGCACTGGGACGGTGGGGTGCTGGAA
>NC_140231.1:36493400-36503400 GCF_951802725.1 Rutilus rutilus
GGGGGTGTGACTTAATGTGGGGATGTGGCCTAACATATGGGGGTGTGACCTAATGTGTGAGTGTGGTCTAACACATGGGTGTGTGACCTAATGTGGGGGTGTGACCTAATGTGGGGGTGTGGCCTAATATATGGGTGTCTGACCTAATGTGTGGGTGTGGCCTAACATATGGGGGGTGTGACCTAATGTGGGGGTGTGGCCTAACATATGGGGGTGTGCCCTAATGTGTGGGTGTGGCCTAACATATGGGGGTGTGGCCTGATGTGGGGGTGTGGCCTAACATATGGGGGTGTGACCTAATGTGTGAGTGTGGTCTAACACATGGGTGTGTGACCTAATGTGGGGGTGTGGCCTAACATATGGGTGTGTGACCTAATATGGGGTAGTGGCCTAACACATGGGTGTGTGACCTAATGTGGGGGTGTGGCCTAACATATGGGGGTGTGACCTAATGTGTGAGTGTGGTCTAACACATGGGTGTGTGACCTAATGTGGGGGTGTGGCCTAACATATGGGTGTGTGACCTAATATGGGGTAGTGGCCTAACACATGGGTGTGTGACCTAATGTGGGGGTGTGGCCTAACACATGGGTGTGTGACCTAATGTGGGGGTGTGACCTAACATATGGGGGTGTGACCAAATGTGTGAGTGTGGCCTAACATATGGGTGTGTGACCTAATGTGGGGGTGTGGCCTAACAGATAGGGTGTGGCATAACAGATGGGGTGTGGCCTAACAGATGGGGGTGTGGCCTAAAAGATGGCGTGTGGCCTAAAAGATGGGGTTTGGCCTAACAGATGGGGGTGTGGCCTAACCTGTGGCATTGACGATGCGATTGGCCCGGATGGTTCCGTGTGGCGTCTGGACGTCCCATCTGCCGTCAGCGGTGTGTGTGAGGCCCGTGACAGGAGTGTGAGGATAGATCTGAGCGCCGTACATCCGCGCTCCTGCCGCCAGAGCCATCGTCAGAGAGTATGGGTCGATGTGACCGTCACCCGGGTTATACAGACCCGCCAACACCTGACACACACAGAGGAACACGTGTCAATCATTCGCTTTATTTACTGCCATTTCACAGCATTAATGAATGCAGTCATAAAATGTGCAGTGTTGGGGAAAGTTAATTTGAAAAGTAATGCATTACAATATTGTGTTACTCCCTTCAAAAGTAACGAATTGCATCACTTAGTTACTTTTTAAGAAAGGTAATGTGTTACATTACTTTTGCATTACGGTTTCTCACCTGGGCTGGGCTTGGGTTTTTTATTATTTTAGTTTATTTAATTTTTGAATTAAACTATTTTTATGCTAATTTTGAATGCATTAGAATAGGATGCAGGAGAAGAAAGTTTAACATTTACTTCACCAATAAAAACAAAAAATCTAAAATAATTTTTGCTTGTGGTTTAATCATTGAAGGTCAGAAGCAAGTATAAGTATACTGGTCAATAAAGTGAGATTAAATGCATTAGAAATATTTGTTTTATTTAATATAATTAATTATTGGAGGTTAATTTGATTTTGGATTTCACTGATTTGATAAATTTTTAGGAATACTGAATCTTTTTTTGTGCAAGTGAAATGAGTAAATGCACACTCACATTTAGTCTAGAACTACAATAACCATCATGTTTACACATGCACACACACACACTAAGATATTGTTTTGTAAATGTAAAAGTAATGCGTTACTTTACTAGTTACTTGAAAAAGTAATCTGATTACATAACTCAAGTTACTTGTAATTAGTTACACCAACACTGAAAATGTGTCTCACACACTGTTTTTTCCACCCGGTGTGACTCTCAGTCAGATGTGGTTTATGTTGTGTGTGTTTCAGTGTCGGGCGTCTGATGGTGTTCGTACCTTGTTCATGTTGAGCAGAGGGAAGAGCTGCTGGATCCTTTCCGGCTCGATGAGGAACTGTGGCGTGGGATGCCAGTGAGTTCGGCTCATCTGATACTTGAGCTCGTCGACTCGGACCGGAGTGGAGGCGATTCTGATGCTGCCCGGCTGATGGAAGCCCACGGCCTGCCACACACACACCGTTCAGACACTTGAACACATTCACCAATCCCTTCGCTGAACGAGTTACTGAAGCGTCTCACCTGTCCCGTCTCGGCCTCCAGCTGCTCGAACAGTTTGATACTGTAGTAATGAATCTTCTTCAGATTAATGCCTGGATGATAATATGTGGTGAGTCCCGCCTGTGGATGATGACATCATCAGCATCCTGTCATACAGACACTAGCACACTAACTAGTGGACCACATAAACACTAACTAGTAGCAATAACTAGTAGTGGGCATGCAAACTAACTAGCACAATAACTAGTAGTGGGCGTGCAAAAAAAACTAGCAAAATAACTAGAAGTGTGCGTGCAAACTAACTAGCACAATAACTAGTAGTGTGCATGCACGCTAACTAGCACAATAACGAGTAGTGGGCGTGCAAACTAACTTCCACAATAACTAGTAGTGTGCGTGCAAACTAACTACCACAATAACTAGTAGTGTGCGTGCACACTAACTTCCACAATAACTAGTTGGGCGTGCAAACTAACTAGCACAATAACTAGTAGTGGGCATGCAAACTCACTACCACAATAACTAGTAATAGGCGTGCAAACTAACTAGCATAATAACGAGTAGTGGGCGTGCAAACTAACTTCCACAATAACTCGTAATGGGCGTGCAAACTAACTAGCACAATAACGAGTAGTGGGCGTGCAAACTAACTAGCACAATAACTAGTAGTGGGCGTGCAAACTAACTTCCACAATAACTAGTAGTGTGCGTGCACACTAACTTCCACAATAACTAGTAATGGGCGTGCAAACTAACTAGTAATGGGCGTGCAAACTAACTAGCACAATAACTAGTAGTGGGCGTGCAAACTAACTTCCACAATAACTAGTAATGGGCGTGCAAACTAACTAGTAATGGGCGTGCAAACTAACTAGTAATGGGCGTGCAAACTAACTAGCACAATAACTAGTAGTGGGCGTGCAAACTAACTACCACAATAACTAGTAGTGGGCGTGCACACTAACTTCCATAATAACTAGTAGTGGGCGTGCACACTAACTTCCACAATAACGAGTAATGGGCGTGCACACTAACTAGCACAATAACGAGTAGTGGGCGTGCACACTAACTAGCACAATAACGAGTAGTGGGCGTGCAAACTAACTACCACAATAACTAGTAATGGGCGTGCAAACTAACTTCCACAATAACTAGTAATGGGCGTGCAAACTAGCTAGCACAATAACGAGTAGTGGGCGTGCAAACTAACTACCACAATAACTAGTAGTGGACGTGCAAACTAACTTCCACAATAACTAGTAGTGTGCGTGGGCGTGCAAACTAACTACCACAATAACTAGTAGTGGGCGTGCACACTAACTAGCACAATAACGAGTAGTGGGCGTGCAAACTAACTACCACAATAACTAGTAGTGTGCGTGCAAAAAAACTAGCACAATAACTAGTAGTGGACGTGCACACTAACTTCCACAATAACTAAGTAGTGTGCGTGCACACTAACTTCCACAATAACTAGTAGTGTGCGTGCAAAATAAACTAGCAAAATAACTAGTAGTGGGCATGCACACTAACTTCCACAATAACTAGTAGTGTGCGTGCAAACTAACTTCCACAATAACTAGTAGTGGGCGTGCACACTAACTTCCACAATAACTAGTACTGGGCGTGCAAACTAACTAGCACAATAACGAGTAGTGGGCGTGCAAACTAACTACCACAATAACTAGTAGTGGGCGTGCACACTAACTTCCACAATAACAAGTAATGGGCGTGCACACTAACTTCCACAATAACTAGTAGTGGGCGTGCACACTAACTTCCACAATAACTAGTAATGAGCATGCACACTAACTAGCACAATAACGAGTAGTGGGCGTGCAAACTAACTACCACAATAACTAGTAGTGTGCGTGCAAAAAAAAACTAGCACAATAACTAGTAGTGGACGTGCACACTAACTTCCACAATAACTAAGTAGTGTGCGTGCACACTAACTTCCACAATAACTAGTAGTGTGCATGCCAAATAAACTAGCAAAATAACTAGTAGTGGGCATGCACACTAACTTCCACAATAACTAGTAGTGTGCGTGCAAACTAACTTCCACAATAACTAGTAGTGGGGGTGCACACTAACTTCCACAATAACTAGTAGTGGGCATGCACACTAACTTCCACAATAACTAGTAGTGTGCGTGCACACTAACTTCCACCATAACTAGTAGTGTGCGTGCACACTAACTTCCACAATAACTAGTAGTGGACGTGCACACTAACTTCCACAATAACTAGTAGTGGACGTGCACAATAACTTCCACAATAACTAGTAGTGTGCGTGCAAACTAACTTCCACAATAACTAGTAGTGTGCGTGCACACTGACTTCCACAATAACTAGTAGTGTGCGTGCAAAAAAACTAGCAAAATAACTAGTAGTGTGCGTGCAAACTAACTTCCACAATAACTAGTAGTGTGCATGCACATTAACTTCCACAATAACTAGTAGTGTGCGTGCAAAAAAACCTAGCAAAATAACTAGTAGTGTGCGTGCAAACTAACTTCCACAATAACTAGTAATGGGCGTGCAAACTAACTAGCACACTAACTAGTAGTGGGCGTGCAAACTAACTTCCACAATAACTAGTAATGGGCGTGCAAACTAACTAGCACACTAACTAGTAGTGCACATGTACACTAACTAACACAATAAATAGTAATGGGCATGCAAACTAACTAGCACACTAACTAGTACTGCACATGCACACTAACTTTGATACAACTGGCCGCTGTGTATTCATGTGTGTTTCCTAAATAATACATAAAATGTAGATTTTTCTGCAGCACTTTCGATGTGTCGTGGAATCTGACCCTTGACCCCTGACCCTGAGCGTACCGCATGCCACGTGGATCCGGCCGTCAGCTCGGACTTCTCCAGCAGAACCACATCCTTCTGTCCGGCTTTGGCCAGATGATACGCCAGACTGACCCCGACACACCCTCCACCGATGACCACCGTCTCTGCACTGTCCTTCACACACTTCCTCAACGCACCATCTCTGAGGACACAAACACTAGTTACACTCACTCACACACTCACTCACATACACACACACTCAAAGGAGTTGCTAATCACTGGACACACAGACTCACACACACATGCCCACACTCATACACACACTAACACACAAATACATATACCCACACTCACACACCCACACATAAAGAAACACACATTCACACACTCACTAACTCACACACACACACACACACACACACACACACATACACATACAAAAACATAAACATAAACACACACACTCACACACACACACACACACACACACACACACACATACAGAGAGAGAAACACACACACTCACACTTACATGCAGAAACATACAATCAAATTCACACTCTCTCTCTCACACACACACACATAACAGGTGACAGTTCAGATACTTTATGATCAGAGATTAGACTGAATCAGTCACACACATGACATATGCAAAAACATTAGAATACAGAATTGTCTGCTAAAATAAACTTGATAAACCATTTAAACCAACACAATCAATAAAATACTCAAATCTGTCAAATAACTAATATTTTCTCAGATATATCTAACTAATATTTCCTCAGATGTGTCTAACTCATACTTCCTCAGCGCTGTCAGATATGACAGTGATATTTTCTCAGATATATATGTGTATATTTCTCACCCGTCATCTGTCGCGAGACTCCGCGCGGGAACGCGCAGTGTGTGTCTCCTGAAGTCTCGCCTCATAAGAGCGTTAAATGCGTTTAAAACACGCGACATGTTGTGTTCTGGGTCCGAATGAAGTTGTGATGAGTTTCGTCTTGAGTTCAGCTCTGAGTTTCCAAACAAACGGCCACGCAGAAACACGCACGAGCAGCGCGCGCCCGCCTGTCAGACACGCGTCAGACGCGCGGCAAGAATAACAGCCTATGAGGAGATTCCTATTTATTATATTTCATAAATTACCAACATGAGAAAACACTGAATACTAATAGTAAAACAGAATGATTGTTTTCGATGTTTTTCTTTTCTCTCCTAGTCCTACACGCATGTATGTATGTGTGTGTGTGTGTGTGTGTGTGTGTGTGTGTGGTGCGCGCGCAACCAGCATGAATTAGCTATGTATACAGTGATGACCTACAATAATCTATCTTTCATAAACAGAGTCTGAGTGAATGAACAATCTGCTACACAAACAAAGATTGCGGAAGCCTTGACTGTGTGTGTGTGTGAGTGTGTGTGTGAGTATGTGTGTAGACCCTCCTCCTCCTCCTCCTTCATCAACACTAACAGCTGACGATTTTGCTACATTCTTTATAAATAAAACAACCACCATCAGCAGCCAATTTACCAAACCACAAACTGACACACACATCTTACCAGCTAACACACATTCTACGCTCCTTCTCTCCACTCTCAGAGGCAGAAGTCTCCAAACTCTTCCTTTCCAATCACCTACTACCTGTCCGCTTGATCCTATTCCCACTAATCTACTTCAGGCCATTTCTTCCTCAGTTGTACCCGCACTCACACACATCATCAACACCTCTCTTCACACTGGTACCTTTCCCACAGCAGTTAAGAGGCTCGTGTAACCCCACTGCTTCAGAAACCCACTCTACATCCAGCACATCTGGAGAATTACAGACCGGTGTCTCTCCTTCCATTCGTCGTGAAAACACTTGAACGAGTTGTTTTCAACCAGATCTCTTCCTTCCTTACACAGAACAACCTCCTGGATAACAACCAGTCTGGTTTCAAAAGCGGACACTCAACTGAGACGGCCCTGCTCTCGGTTACTGAAGCTCTGAGACTCGAGCAGCCTCCCAATCCTCAGTTCTCATCCTGCTGGATCTGCTGCCTTTGACACAGTTAACCACCAGATCCGTCTGTCAATCCTAAAGATGAAGGGCATCTCGGGAACCGCACTCCAATGGTTCGAGTCTTCCCTCTCAGGTAGGTCCTTTAGGGTGTCGTGGAGAGGTGTGGTGTCGAAGACCCAACATCTAGCTACTGGAGTGCCTCAGGGCTCAGTGCTGGGACCGCTTCTCTTCTCCATCTACATGACATCACTAGGATCTGTGATTCAGAAACATGTTTTTTTCCATCACTGCTATCATTTAGATACTGGAGTGCCTCAGGGCAAAATAATATTTTAAAATGTATACGATGTTTAATAGGCAGCCAGTGCAGTGTTGACAGAACCGGGCTAATATGGTCACACTTCCTGGTTCTGGTAAGAACTCGAGCTGCTGCGTTTTGGACCAGCTGTAGTTTGTTTATTAAGCGTGCAGGGCAACCACCCAGTAGAGCATTACAATAATCTAGCCTTGAGGTCATGAACACATGAACTAATTGTTCCGCATTTGTCAATGAGAGCATATGACGTCATTTAGATATATTTTTAAGATGGAAAAATGCGGTTTTACAGATACTAGACACGTGACTTTCAAATGAGAGATTGGTATCAAAGAGCACACACACACACACACACACACACACACACAGGACTTGCATATTGTTGTCCTACTGTTAGTTTCACTGCTTCTGTTGTTCTCATTTGTAAGTCGCTTTGGATAAAAGCGTCTGCTAAATGAATAAATGTAAATGTAAAAATGTGTGTGTGTTTTTTTGCGCGTGTCTGTGTGTGAGTGAGTGTGTGTGTGTGTGTGTGTGTGTGTGTGTGTGTGTGTGTCTGCGTGAGTGTGTGAGAGAGAGTGTGCGTGTGAGAGTGTGTGTGTGTGTGTGTGTGTGAGTGTGTGTGTGATCTAGAGGAATGTTTGTGGGGTGAAATGTGTCAAGGCAGCAGGAACACATGATCAATGTCTCTGCATCGCAACAGCTCAAACACACATCAGAGATAATCAGATCACACACGATCAGATCAATAACACACTTACACAGCTCAAAACATCTGCACAACATCTGCATAAAAACACAATTCATGATACAATACAGCGGATTTCAGAAGTCCTATCACCTCTGTTAAACAGCTGGTTTCTGTTAGCCTATAAATCATATCAGAACGTTTGTACCTTTAATGTAAAATATTACAATAGAGTTTCAGAGTAATTTTTACATTAAGTGTGCAAAAGTTCTCATGATTTATCTGTTACATCACAAAAAAAGCTGTTTGAACAAGGGCATAAAGAATTTGGTCTTATATATGTATATACAAGTTAATACAAGTTTGAAAAACAGAGTCTTTATTTCTCGACTGTGTTTATCAGTGGATTGTGACGTAAGACATCAGACGCGTTATTGAATATCACTCAGATATTATTGATGTTCTAAGCATGAGATACGTTTGAAAAATAAACATTAACCAGTAACATTGTGAAGTAGTTTAGGTTACAAGGGGCCAATCTTTCTCTCTCACACACACACTCACACACACGCGCGCGCGCGCACACACACACACCCCTCCAGCGCTGCTTTATAAGAGCTCGTCTCATGTGCTTCTCACTGCAGTCTCACTGAGTTCTGGAGGTCCATCGGTCCTAATCTACACTACAGTAATAATGGCACCAGTCGGATCCAAGAGGGTGAGAAACTTTCCTAATTCTTCAGCACAGTTTTGCAAGCGCGTTATTTTTACACGAATAGCGCGAACGCGCCACGACGCACGAGATCCTGCTGGTTTATTTACTCCAGCTATTTATATATTAATATATCATCTCTCTCTCTTGCATATATGAGGAGAAACACACAAACGCGCGTTTAGTTTGAGTTAATGGGGTTTCAGACGGAGTGAAACGGGCGCGCGCACTGGCACAGCGTTCCGTTCCTGACGGTTGCGCGCGTCTCTCTGCTGTGAATGTGTGTGTTCTCGCCTCATGTCGTGTGTGTGTGTGTGTGTGTGTGTGTGTGTGTGTGTGTGTGTGTGTGTTCAGGGTATTCTGGAGCGCCTGGGCGCGGGTGAGGTTGTGATTGGAGACGGAGGCTTCGTGTTCGCCCTGGAGAAGCGAGGATACGTGAAGGCCGGACCCTGGACACCAGAAGCCGCAGCTGAGCACCCGGAGGCCGGTGAGTGTGTGTGTGTGTGTGTGTGTGTGTGTGTGTGTGAGAGTGAGTGTGTGTGTGTGTGTGTGAGAGAGTGAGAGTGAAGGCCAGACCCTGGACACCAGAAGCCGCAGCTGAGCACCCGGAGGCCGGTGAGTGTGTGTGTGAGAGTGAGTGTGTGTGTGTGTGTGTGTGAGTGTGAGAGTGTGTGTGTGTGTGTGTGTGTGTGTGTGTGTGTGTGAGAGTGAGAGTGAAGGCCGGACCCTGGACACCAGAGGCCACAGCTGAGCACCCGGAGGCCGGTGTGTGTGTGTGTATGTGTGAGAGTGAGTGTGTGTGTGTGTGAGTGAGAGTGAGTGAGTGAGTGTGTGTGTGTGTGTGTGTGTGTGTGTGTGTGTGTGTGTGTGTGTGTGAGAGTGAGTGTGTGTGTGTGTGTGTGTGTGTGTGTGTGTGTGTGTGTGTGTGTGTGTGTGTGTGTGTGTGTGTGTGAGAGTGAGAGTGAAGGCCGGACCCTGGACAACAGAGGCTGCAGCTGAGCACCTGGAGGCCGGTGAGTGTGTGTGAGTAAGAGTGAGTGAGTGTGTGTGTTTGAGTGAGTGTGTGTGTGTTTGAGTGAGTGTGTGTGTGAGTGAGTGTGTGTGAGAGTGAGTGTTTGAGTCTACTGCTCACCAGAGATCATGCTAGCACATGCCCTGTGAATGTAATCACACCCTGATCTCCTACAGTGAACATGTCAGTACTATAGTCCATCAGTAACATGGTGTACTGTATCAAAGTTAAATCACTTTTTTGTAAGTGTGTTTAGACTCTATGTACTGTAAAAGAGTGTCTGCACAGATCAGATCCAGCAGGTCACATGTGTTGTGTGTGTGTTGTGTGTGTGTAGTGCGACAGCTGCACAGGGAGTTCCTGCGG